>NC_059425.1:8660936-8945936 GCF_021028975.2 Sphaerodactylus townsendi | reverse complement strand
TTTTGAGGAGGTGGTCCTGAGGCAACTCAGAGCAGCACCGGGGGGCAGGTGAGAGCCCCCTCTTGGTCTGCCTAGGGAGAACAACAAGAGTTTGGATTTATATCCCACCCTTTCTCTCCTGTAAGGAGATTCAAAGGGGCTTACAAACCCCTTTCCCCTCCCTCATAAGAACATAAGAACGAGCCTGCTGGATCAGACCAGAGTCCATCTAGTCCAGCTCTCTGAGTGGCCCACCAGGTGCCTTTGGGAGCTCACGTGCAGGAGGCAAAAGCAATGGCCTTCTGTTGCTGCTGCTCCTGAGCACCTGGTCTGCTAAGGCATTTGCCATCTCAGATCAAGGAGGATCAAGATTGGTAGCCAGAGATCGACTTCTCCTCCATAAATCTGTCCAATCCCCTTTTAAAGGTATCCAGGTTAGTGGCCATCACCACCTCCTGCGGCAGCATATTCCAAACACCAATCACACGTTGCGTGAAGAAGTGTTTCCTTTTATTAGTCCCAATTCTTCCCCCCAGTATTTTCAATTGATGCCCCCTGGTTCTAGTATTGTGAGAAAGAGACTCCCCCACAACAAACTTCCTCCTTCTAGTATTGTGATAAACAGACTCCTCCACAACAAACACCCTGTGAGGTAGGTGGGGCTAAGAGAGCTCCAAAGAACTGTGACTAGCCCAAGGTCGCCCTCTGGCCTGTGTTGGAGTGCACAAGCTAATCTGGTTCCCCAGATAAGCCTCCACAGTTCAAGTGGAGAATCAAAACTGGTTCTCCAGATAAGAGTGCACCTGCTCTTAACCACTACACCACTGCTGCTCTCTGGGCAGTCTTGGCTATTCTGACCGGATGCGGCTCAGTCAGAGGTCTTTCCCATCACCTGTTGCCTTGTTCTTTTTAACCGGAGATGCCGAAGACCGAACTGGGGACCTTCTGTATGCCAAGCGGAGACTCTACCGCTGAGCTGCGGCCCTGCACAACAGAGGGATGCTGGGTCAAATTTAGAGAAATAGTGAGACAGTTGGTGCAGTATAGTGTATCAACTGAACGGGTCCAGAGGAGGGCAACCAAAATGGTCAAAGGTCTGGAATCCATGCCCTACGAGGAGAGACTTAGGGAGCTGGGGATGTTTAATTTGGTGAAGGTTAAGAGATAGCCCTGTTTAGATATTCTTAATGGGATGTCATGCTGGGTGGAGGAGCAAGTTTGGTTTCAAGCTATCCAGAGACCAGGAGGAATGGGTTCAAGGTGCAGGAAAAGAGATTCCACCTAAACATCAGGAAAGGCTTCCTGACTGTCAGGGCTGTCAGACAGTGGAATTCACTGCCTCGGAGTGTGGTGGAGTCTCCTTCTTTGGAGGTTTTTAAAGAGAGGCTGGATGGCCATCTGTCAGGAGTGCTTTGATTGTGTGTTCCTGCATTGCAGAGGGTTGGACTTGTTGGCCCCTCTGGTCTCTTCCAACTCTATGACCAGTGGTGGGATCCAAAAATTTTAGTAACAGGTTTCCATGGTGGTGGGATTCAAACTGTGGCATAGCACCAATGGGGCTGAGTGGGGCACGACGGGGGCGTGGCCAGGCATTCTGGGGGCGGGGCATTCCTGGGCGGGGTTGTGGCAAGGACGCAGCCGCTGCACCGGTCCTTGGGCGGTAAACGAATGCACGGAGGCGCAGGCTGCCACGCACGCCGGTGCACCTCCTGCTAGACTGCTTCAAGTTCTGCGCGCTACTGCTGAGAGGAGGGGCGTAACGAAGGCAAAAATCACGTGGCAAAATCACCAATTAGTAACCCCCTCTCGGCACACACAAATAATTAGTCACCTACTCTCGGGAACCTGTGAGAACCTGCTGGATCCCACCTCTGTCTATGACTCTAATGTATAGTGGTGAGGGAATAGGTCTAGGAAGCAAGAGCAAGTCGTGTGTGTGTGAAATGCAAGTCAAGCACGAGTTAGCGAGTCAATTGCATAACAATAATTTAAATCGGCTCGTACAAAGCAAAGCATGTTCAACGGAACAGCACAATGTACGACATAAGGAAACAATTGGTAAGCAATACCTTGACACAAGTCAAGGAAAAAAGGCTTTTTAAAAACCCAGATCCAAAATCAGTAAACGTGCAGAATAAACCTTTAGGTAACTAAAACTGAAGACAGGGTCCCGGTGTCTTTTATGCCCATTTCGCAAGATTTTGGTTTGTTTCTGTTGCCCGCTCCACGACACTTCCTGGTTTTCTACAGATTGTTCCCTGATCAACGAATGGGACAGTCAATAACCAGGGCATTAAGATTTTAGAAATCTGGAACCACCCAAAAAAACCCTGAAGCGTATTCATATGAATATTTATTTATATTTTTCTACATTATTTATAGTCCACCTTTTCCCCAGGGACTCAAGACAGATTACAAAATAGCGTGTGAGCATAGTCGGCAAAATGGGACATTCAATAATCCCCTACTGATTAGGATTTTAGCAAGCTGGAACTACCAGAAAGAACTGAAGTGTGGGATGAGTATTCAGATGGCAAAATAAGCGGTATGGAAATTATGTAATAGGATCCTACTCAGAAGTGGGATCCAGCAGGTTCTCACAGGTTCCTGAGAGCAGGTTACTAATTATTTGTGTGTGCCGAGAGGGGGTTACTAATGGGTGATTTTGCCACGTGATTTTTGCCTTAGTGACGCCCCTCCTCTCAGCAGTAGCGCACAGAACTGGAAGCAGTCTAGCAGGAGGTGCACCGGCGCTATGGCAGCCTCCGTTTCTGTGTGCGTATCTGCTTCTACTAAGGACTTTGCGCAAGGCTGCGTCCTGGCTACAGCTCCTACTTGCGGAAATGCCCTTTACCTCTAGAGAATGCCTATAGCCACTCTGCATTGGCAAGTAACTTACAATTTGAATCCCACCACCATGGGAACCTGTTACTAAAATTTTTGGATCCCACCACTAATCCTACTTAAACAATAAGTTATTTGCAGCAATTTATACCCCAATCCTAATTCTTTATCCAAGTAAATTTGAGAACTCTTTTTGTCCAGTTCAACAAGGGACTAACCCAGCATCCTCAAAACTGAACTTTTATTCTTAGTAGACCCTGCCTTCCCCCCCCCCCCCCTTAAGGGGTTTAGGATGTGGGACGCCATCTATTGTGTTTGTAATTAGAATGCTGGGTTTTTTTAACGGGGTTTAGTTTTAATATGTCCAGAGCCATAATTTAATTATTCCTGGTTGTTTGTTGATTTTACTTTGTGCTCTGACTGTATACTCTGTGTTCACCGCCCTGAGTCCTTCGGGGGAGGGCGGTATACAAACGTAATAAATAATAATTATTATTATAATTATACCTTTCGGACAGGTTTGTGCAACGAGACAGCGCCCAGCGGAATCCGAAGGAACGGCCGCGGGAGGGTCACGGCCGTCGGAACGGCAGAGAGGGCAGCCACCGAGGCCACGGCTAGAACCACGGATCTGCCAATACTGAGATGGGGAGGGGGGGGAAAGCGGACTTTAACAAGGACCTTTTCTTAGCCCGCCATGAAGATGACGAAATTGCTCTGATGCTGGAATATTGCAAGGGAAATAGGCAGTTCGGATCTCTCCCCCCAGGCGCCAAGTTCTGATGTGGATTCGCCCAAATCCCTTTCCTTCTTTCCTCATGGTGGATTCGAAGCCCACCAGTCTGCCCAGAGGGAGTGTTCAGTCAGTAGTGGCCAGCGGTAGTGCCGTAGCCAACCACTTCCCTTGTGCCGGGGGAAGGTTTCTCCACCCAAGTGCTCCGCCTTTGCCAGTCTGCCGTTGAGCAAGCTAAGAGGAACTGTCTTCTGAGGATGAAGGAAAAGCTGCCCGTTTGCATCTGTACAAACCCAGGCCAGTGACAGAATTTAGGAGCTCTTATCTTATTGTCATCCCAGGGTAGCCGTGTGACACAAAGGCGAGTTTGGCTGTACAGGTCAAGGCAAGCAACATTCAAAGGGTGGTTTGCCATTTCCTGCCTCTGCAATACAACCCCTAACTGCTTTGGCCACCTCCCATCCAAGTATTAACAAGGGCTGAACCTGCTTAGCTTCCAAGTTCTGAGGAGATCGGACCTGCACGGCCAACGCAAGCAACGTTTGCCATTTCCTGCCTCTGCATAGCAACCCCTACTTTGGCCACCTCCCATCCGAATACTAACCAGGGCCAAACCTGCTTAGTTTCCAAGCTCTAAGGAGATCGGGTCAGCTTGGGCCATTGGAGCTTTCGACGGGATAGTAATAGCTGCCCTCCTCTGCTCCGATTCTGCAAACGTGTTATGTGTCTGTGACAACTCCCGATTTCACCATTTTAGTTGAAAAGAGAGGGGTGAAAACACAAATCCCCCTTCTCTCCTTGGGATTGGCACCCTTACCCTCCCCTCCCTCTTGCCACTACACTAACCTCCCGTTTCCCCTCAAAACTATTTGCACTGTGAGTGTGGCAGAAACCAAATAAAGGCACATTGTCTGAAAGAAACAAGGCTGATGGGCTGGAATGATGGAGAGACAAGTCAAAAGGGCTGAACTGGCCATTCTTAATCGGCCCCTCTGTCACCGGTATTACCATAGAGCTCTGGGCTTCATCAACCACAGGCAGTCTAGGAACTTCCATAGATATCCAGCATGATAAGTAGCCACCGAGAGCCCAGTTCTACACGATAATGTCCACTCCCCACTTCACGCCGTCCAAGTTGGCAGCCATCTCCACATCCTGCGACAGCGGATTCTGCAGATTAACTATACGCTGCGTGAAGAAGTACTTAGAACCATAGAGTTGGGAGGGATCCCCAAGGGCCATCCAGTCCAACCCCCTGCCATGCAGGAACACGCAATCAAAGCACTCCTGACAGATGGCCATCCAGCCTCTGTTGAAAAACCTTTAACGAAGGATATTCCGCCACCCTCCAAGGGAGTGAATTCGAGCAGCTCTGACTGTTAGGAAGTTTTCCCTGATGTTGAGGTGGAATCTCTTTTCCTTCGCCTTGAACCCACGACTCCTGGTCCTGGTCTCTGGAGCAGCAGGAAACAAGCTCGCTCCCTCACCCACATGGCCTCCCTTCAAATATCTAAACGTGGCTGTCATGTCGCCTCTTCACCTTCTCTTCTCCAGACTAAACATCCCCAGATCCCTGAGTCTCTCCTCCTCGTAGAGCAGTGATGGCGAACCTTTTCAAGACCGAGTGCCCAAATTTCAACCCCAAACCCACTTATTTATCGCAAAGTGCCAACACGGCAATTTAACCTGAATACTGAGGTTTTAGTTTAGAAAAAAACGGTTGGCTCCAAGGCGTGTGTTACTCGGGAGTAAGCTTGGTGAAGCAACCGCGCAATGCTTCAAATGGGTGAATCACGATCCTAGGAGGGTTTACTCAGAAGCAAGCCCCATTGCCAGCAACCGAGCTTACTCCCAGGTAAAGGATCATGCCCAGGTCAGCCTAGATGTGTGTGTGCGGGGTGTGTGTGTGTGATTTTCCACCCCCCTCCCACATGATGAACTCTGTGCGTGAGTGCCCATAGAGAGGGTTCTGAGTGCCACCTCTGGCACCCGTGCCATAGATTCGCCACCACTGTCGTGGATTTCAGACCTTTGACCATTTTGGTCGCCCTCCTCTGGACCCGTTCCAGCTTGTCAATGTCCTTCTTGAATTGCGGTGCCCAGAACTGGACACAATATTCCAGGTGAGGTCTGCCCAATGCAGAATAGACAGGTACAATTATGTCCCTTGATGTGTGTCCTGAATCTCCGAGCATCAGAACATGAAGTCTCCGCCCAGGTGCACCTATGATACGTCTCAGTCTGCTGGTTCAGCACCTATTTCAAACTGTTATGAACTCTGTTGCAGGTCAGTCCCATATTTTCTAACGTGTTGAAGAGAAAATTCCTGCTTGGCTTTCAAAGCAGTAGAAAACAGGCAGCTAGGAAATTGAAACAGTGCCCCGAAGGTTCAGCAGAGGCAGCGTGGTATAGTGGTCAAGGGCAGTGGACTCTAATCTGGACAACCAGGTTCAAATCCCCACTCCTCCACAATAGTGGAGGACTCTAATCTGGGGGACTGGATTAGTTTCTTCACCCCTCCACCTGAATCCAACGAGGATGATTGAGGGACTGGAGCACCTTCCTTATGAGGAGAGGCTGCAGCGTTTGGGGCTCTTTAGTTTGGAGAGGAGACGTCTGAGGGGGGATATGATTGAAGTCTATAAAATTATGCATGGGGTAGAAAATGTTGACAGAGAGAAATTTTTCTCTCTTTCTCACAATACTAGAACCAGGGGGCATACATTGAAAATGCTGGGGGGAAGGATTAGGACTAATAAAAGGAAACACTTCTTCACACAACATGTGATTGGTGTTTGGAATATGCTGCCACAGGAGGTGGTGATGGCCACTCACCTGGATAGCTTTAAAAGGGGCTTGGACAGATTGATGGAGGAGAAGTCGATCTCTGGCTCCCAATCTTGATCCTCCTTGATCTCAGATTGCAAATGCCTTAGCTGACCAGGTGCTCAGGAGCAGCAGCAGCAGCAGAAGGCCATTGCTTTCACTTCCTGCATGTGAGCTCCCAAAGGCACCTGGTGGGCCACTGCGAGTAGCAGAGTGCTGGACTAGATGGACTCTGGTCTGATCCAGCAGGCTAGTTCTTATGTTCTTATGAAAACTGCTGGGTTATCTTGGGCTAGTTGCAGTTCTCTCAGAACTCTCAGCCCCACCTACTTTACACAGTGGCTGATGTGGGGACGGGAAGGAAAGGTGATTTGGGGTTTCTTACAGTGGAGAAAGCAGGGTAACTTCCTTTTCTTCAATGTGTAGTGTCAACAATGGTGGGGGCAGAGGGGGGGGGATTGTGGTATGAAGTCAGGGCCCCAAAATGTTACGTGCATTCCCGATCACAGGGGTGTGTGTGTGTGTGTGTGTGCCGTGCCCCTCACTTGGGAGAGAGGCTGGATGTAAATAAAGTTAATAAATGACCTATAAAGCACCACTTCTTAACTAATAGTATGCATACCACTTCTAGGATGCTCCTGTTTCATAACAAGGGCTAAGAGTTGGTCTACCTCAATCCCAATAGTATTACTTCAATTTTCAAATGTTTTGTTTGTGTGTTTTGTAGTTGCTGCCACAGTAACACTAAGGCCCCCGTCTGCACAAGCAGAATAATACACTTTCAATCCACCTTCAGTGCACTTTGCAGCTGGATTTTACTGTGCGGAATAGCAAAAACCTCCTGTTGCTCCGAGAAGCAACTTGAGCGAGCTAGCTCACTCCCTGGGGCTTTCCGCACTGACAGAGTTGTACTAGTTTCTATCTAGGTTCACCTCAGTGTATCCGCACTCCAACTGAGCTCAACATTGTTTTGTCTCAGCCCCCCCCCCCCTCAGAACTGTGACATCCGTTGCAGTTATGAACTGCACCTTTCTGCTGGAACAAGGTCTATACCGCTTCGAAGCTTCGAAGTGCGGACGCATCGAAACGACACCTCATCCGTTCAACTAATCAGGAGCCGGTTTTGTGGCATGCGCAGAATGGGAGAGTTGTGGCGGGCATGTAACTGTAAACTGTAAAAAAAAAAGAATGCTCCCATTTCCCGTGGTAACACAAGCTCCAATCACGATCGAGGAGCAAAAAAGGCACCAAGATGATCCCGCCCACTTAGCTCAGTTCCAGGGGGCCAAGTAAGTTACTGTGCGGACAGCCTGGAATCGCCCCCCACTGAAGGGAACCGAGTCGACCTTAGCTCCCTTCTGTAGTGCGGAAAGCCTCCCCCTGTGAAAGGAGTGTGGGAGAAATGCCAGGAGACAAGAGGCGGGATTAATTAATTAATTTTCATTCAAACCGACAAAGTTTCTAGCTTTAAAAAGGGCTTGGACAGATTTATGGAGGAGAAGTCGATCTACGGCTCCCAATCTTGATCCTCTTTGATCTGAGATTGCAGAGTGCTGGACTAGATGGACTCTGGTCTGATCCAGCAGGCATGTTCTTATGTTTTTAGTAGCAAATAGGAGAGGATTGAGTAAACAGGATGAAACAATATGAAAAGAAAGGAGGCTGGGACTAAAATGCCCCTCATTACATCACAAAGAAACTGACACCTGAATGTTACACGTCAAACTCAAACACGGATGCCGTCTTCGCTTTAAATAGGAAGTATTAGCTGATCTCATTAGCTCTCTGAAATGCAAGGGCTGATCCCAGACGTCTTCATGCAGGCAATTAACATAACACAATTCACTCTATTCATTCCTAATCAGTAGTATAAGAAAGAAATACACTTGACATCAACATATATTTAAATATATATACAATAACTATTCCCTAACACTGTATTGATTCTAATACATGCCCTAATTAAATAAACCTTAATCCATTTAAAGTGAAATTCATAAGCACCGGTAGACATTACATCAGACCTTGTTAACAGCAATTGACAGCTTACACCTGGTACCCATTATCTGCTAGCTATCCACAGCAACGCTTGGGTTCCTTTCTCTGGAGGAGTTATCTGTCAGATGAAGGCTAAGGGGGTGTAAATCAAGTCCTACTCATTCTGGGTTTTTAAAAGCTGTCGTGGTTTTCGTATAGTGTGTGTCAAAACCAGAAAACTTTGGTCAAGTTGATTGAGGCTTCAATAGATGCTAGCGAAACGTTAGGAGCAAAAACTACCAGACCACGGCCACGCAGCCCAGAAAATCCACAACAGCCTGTTGATTTCGGCCGTGAAAGCCTTGGGCAGATCTCTGAATATTTGGGGATGGGGCAGGGACGGGTTAGGGAGGGAGCTCAACCGGTATGATGCCATACAGCAGAGGTGTCCAACTCTGTCCCTTCAGATGTTCATGGACGACAATTCCCATCAGCCCCTGCTGGCATGGCCAGTTGACCGTGCCAGCAGGGGCTGATGGGAATCGTAGTCCATGAACATCTGAAGTGCCAGAATTGGATACCCCTGCTATATAGACTACACTCCAAAGCAGCCATTTCCTCAGAGTAACCGACCTTAATTGTCTGAAGATTAGTCATAATAGCAGATCTCCAAATGCAACCTGGCAACCCCAGGCCAGAAGAAAGGGGACCCAGTTGTGTTAGGCACAGGGCAAAGGCCCTGTCTACAGAGCAAAAGCTCTGACCGGTTACAAAAATAACCATCCAAAAGCTTCTTCAGTGTTCAGAGATTTATTGTTTTCTTTTAATTCTGCGCAGAAGAGGGAAATTCTGCGCAGAAGAGGTTCCAGGGGCTGTTGCTTGCGTAACATGATTTATACCCTCTTACAAACATCCCTCCTTGTCTTCTGACCATTGGTTTGAGTCAAGAAGACGTACAGACCTGGTCATCTCATCCCACCTTTTACCACACCTTGCCCATTCCCATATTTGGTGAAACTTAAGTCAAAAACACCTTGCGTAAAAGGTTTCCATAACAACTACTGGTTTCTATTTTACCTTTATCTGTATTTGTGAGCTTCTGCTAATTCCTTATCTCCTTGGTGGGGCCCTGTTTTCCCAAACCACCTGAAAAACTCAGTGTCAGGCTGCCCCATGAGTTTCGTTTCTTCCAACTAAAGTAAGCTTCTGAAGTGCTTGGTGCCCAGTGAATCACTCTCATGTAACTTGTATGATTAAATACAATGGCTTAAAACATTATAAGCTTAGCATATTCATATCAGTTGGCATAGACCTACAATTCTGAAGGGCCTACTCCGTCCGCAGATGAAAAAGGAACCGTCTGATAAATATTGATATTTTAAATATTCAGAATCATAAAAGATTAATACAGGTGAAATAGAGGTAAATAAATGCAGATGACTGAAACTCTTTATGGGACTTTTCAGATCAGTTCTGTGGGATAATAAAAAATATCAAAGGGTGGGCGATACATAAATCACCTGTATTTAAAACTTTTTTAAAAATAATTTTTTATTGTATTATTTGAATATTCCATGTTATATTAATGCTCTTCTTCATTTGTTTTCAAACAATATTTTCCCCTCTTTCCCCTCCCCCCTGTTTTTTCTTCATAGTCTTATCAAACAAACAGCAGTAAGTGCATTCTTTGTAATCTCTTCTCCCATATCTCCTCATTGACTCCCGCTTCTTTCATCCAGTCCGCATATATTGTCCGTATCTTCTAAATTTCGCTCTGTTTATCTTGCCACAGTTTATTTTTTGTTATTATGTCGAAAATGTCCAGTGTCACTTGTTCCCAGATGTATTCCAACCATTTCTGGATTGTCCATTTTTTCTTTTCTTTCCAGCCTAAAGCTATTGTTGCATGTGCTGCTTTGATCATTATTTTATCCATATAGCTATATTTTTTATCTACCCTCCTATTGATAGCGGAGCTAGGAGAGAATCCCGCTCCTGGACTATGTCTGAACTAAAAACGATTGGAAAATTTATTTCTGTTTTGTATTTGTTTAGGTAGGAACTGATTTGTATTAGGTAGAAATAGGATTTGTAAGTTTCCCTGTATTTGTGCTTGTATGGAACCTCCTTGGCCCAGGGCAGAGAGCCATCTCTGCCCCACCCGGACTTATCCCATTCACGTGTAAAGTCCCCTGATGCACACGGACAAAGGGAAACCTCAGCCGAAGCGCCTTGCCCTGCCTAATCTCGTCAGCAGGCAGATAAGGGGACTCACGTCATCGCTCTTGGCTTCCTGACCCCGGACACCTGGAGAAAACCTTTGTGTGTCCCCCGTCAGTGGACACGTCATCGCCTCGCCCTGCTCTGGCGCGAAACTTGAGAAGAGGATGCCTATCGGACACTGATTGGTTCCTGCATGTTGCAAATGAATGATTGGTTGTTTTGAATGGTGGTGGGCTGTCTTTGGTTCTCCCGGGCTCCCGACGGGAGAAAGTGTACTTAAGGGATTGTAAGGCTGCTAGGCAGCGCAGTGTTTGTGCGGAAGGGAGGTGCTGACACTTAGGTCAGCATCTCAATAAATCTCTTTTATTTATCCAAGCCTTGTCGGGTCTTGCTTGGGTTCCTGGGCGCTGCCGAGAGCGGGATACCTCTGGAACGGAAAGTGTTATCCTGAGCAGCGCGGTAACACTATCAATCAACCCAGTACCCTCCTATCCTCCATTACACCCATGAACATTACATCATTATTTATCCCAATATTAATCTTCACCAGTTTCTCGATATATAACATTACGGTTGTCCAAAATTTTTTCACTTCTATGCAGTCCGTCCACATATGACTATAATATGCCTCTTGATCTCCGCAGTGCCAGCATTTAGGACTGAGTCCTTTAACAATATATGCTAGTTGTGTTTTGGTGTTCTATACTATTTCAATATCACTTTTCTTTCCAACTCCATATATTTCTCAACCTTTACCTGTAAAACTGATTACAATCATCCCTAATGAGCTGTTTGAAATGGGGGCGACATTTCTCACCAGGCCTGCGCCCAAGAGCACCTTTGCGCAACCCCATGGATCATTTTAATGGCTATCCTTTATGGGTTTTGAATTTTCATTGCTATCGTTTCGTCCCATCAGCCCCTGCCCGCATGATGCTGGCAGGGGATGATGGGAACTGTAGTCCATAACATCTGGCGGGTCGCGAGTTTGATACCCACGGAAGGGTTTTTTTGAATTCCGTTAAAAAATCCTAACACGTTTTAGGAACGTGTTTAATTCCCCCCCCCCCCCAAATGTCATCATTAATCGATCACGTAATGAATGACGGCCGGAAATCGCTCGCAATAAGTTCAGACCCGCCTGCGCTTACTTTGGCTACTTAAAATGCCATTGAACTCTCCGACGCGCCCTCCCCCGCCCAACAAGGCGGGGCTTCAAAGAGCCCCGCCCCTCCCAGGACCCGCCGATTTCCCCGCTGTGATTCAGCCTTTCTTATCCACCCCCTCCCCCTTTTGGAAAAACTCCAATGGTATCGCCCGCTTAGCAGGAAGCGGCGCCCGAGACGCTCCCATCGAGGCGAGCGGAAGGGGCGCCTGGCCGCTCGGAACCTTCGCTCCCCGGGCGAGACCATTGAGGGAGGAGAGGGGGGCGCGATGGCGCGGACGCCGCGGCTCGTCTTGCTCTTTAGCGGGAAGAGAAAGTCGGGCAAAGACTTCGTGGCCGAGGAGCTCCAGAGCCGGTAAAGGGGTCGGCGCGAACGGGCAGGAGGGATTGGCTGCGTTGGGAAGACCACCCACCCACCCACCCACCACGTGTGTGCAACGCCAGGCAGGCTCACACCGGCAACTCCTAGTGACTTTTTCTTTTTGTGCATGACCCGTGTGTTAATGCACGTCTGAAACGGGCAGATGGCAGCCGCTCGTTTCCGGGACTAGGAGCCCCCCAGCGCCTTATGCAATTGGGGGCTTTCCGCCTGCACTCCCTTGCAGGGGTGTGGGGAAGATCGGAAGGACGGGATCTAAGCCTGCACGGCCAATGGAGTCGCGTGGTAAAGCTCTCGGTTCCAGGGACGGGGCTGAATGCAGGCGTTCTCGGTTCTTCCCCGTGGGTGGGACTACTCTGCAGGGAGGGCTTTTTCCCTTCTTTGGCTGTGTGGTTTTGAAGCCCCGCTCTTCCTCCGCAGCGTACAGAGATGCCCCCCGAGCAACGTTTTTCATTGAGCCAGGCCTAAACTGCTTCTTGTTTTTCTCTTGCCTTTCCTCCAGGTAGCTAGGGTCTTGCATGAATCGCAGAGTTGGAAAGGACCCTAAAGGGCTTCTAGTCCACCCCTTGCTCAATGCAGGCCCAGCCTGGAGTAAGGGGTGGGTGCCTGGATTTGCCAGGACATATCAGGAGCAAGGTGTTTTTTGGGGGGCAGGGCATGTTTGCCTCAACTGGCTTGTGGGACTGAGAAGCCCTTTCAAGGGGCCACATTTTGGCCCCCAGGCTGCATGTTTGACACCCCTAGCCTAGAGCTTCGCATGCAAACGTTTTCCAGTTGCTCACCACCTCCCAAGGCAGCTGATCCCACTGTTGCACAACTCGTAGATAGAAAAAAATCTCTTGGGCAGAAAAAAAAGTAGAAATACAGCACCTACATGTCTGAAAGGGATCCGGGAGTCTTGAAGTAAAGGCCACAAATTAGACATGAGTCAATAAGTGTAGTCTCTGGCTGTAAAGAAAGCCAAACATAGGATTCTGGGATGCATCCAGTAAAATTATGAGTGTCTAGATCGAGGGATGTAATTGTACCTCTCTATTCTGCATTGGTCAGACCTCACCTGGGATATTGTGTCCAGTTCTAGGCACCGCAACTCAGGAAGGATATTGACAAGCTGGAACAGGTCCAGAGGAGGGCAACCAAAATGGTCAAAGGTCTGGAATCCGTGCCCTACGAGGAGAGACTAAGGGAGCTGGGGATGTTTAGTTTGGTGAAGAGAAGGTTAAGAGGTGACCTGATAGCCATGTTTAAATATTTTGGAGGGATGCCATGTGAAAGAGGGGAACAGAAGCTTGTTCTTTGCAGCTGCAGAGGCTAGGACCAGGAGTCGCTGGGTTCAAGGTGAAGGAAAAGAGATTACCACCTACAAACAGTAGGACAAGAGCTTCCCCATTTAGTAGAATTTGTTAGGCAGTGGAATTCTTTCCCTTGGAAATTGAGGTGAGAGTCTCCTTCTTTGGAGGTTTTTAAAGAGAGGCTGGATGGCCATCTGTCAGGAGTGCTTTGATTGTGTGTTTCTGCATGGCAGGGGGTTGGACTTGATGGCCTTTGGGGTCTCTTCCAATGCTGTGATTCTTACTGTTAATTTTTCCTCGTATTGAGTCCAAATCACTCCACCCATAATTTAAACCCATTATTGCGAGTCCCGTCCTCTGCTGCCAATAGGAACAGCTCCCTGCTCTCAGTGACGGCCCTTCAAATATTTAAAGAGAACAATCACGTTTCCCCCTCAGTCTTTTCTCCAGACTGAACATTCCCAAGTCCCTCTGCCTTTCCTCGCAGGGCTTGGTCTCCAGGCCCCAATCCATCCTCGTCGCTCTCTGCACCTGCTCCATTTCGTCCACAGGAGCAGCAGTGGCATAGGAGGTTAAGAGCTCGTGTATCTAATCTGGAGGAACCGGGTTTGATTCCCAGCTCTGCCGCCTGAGCTAGCAGGAAACTTATCTGAGGAATTCAGGATTAGTATGTACACATACACCACACATGCCAGCTAAGGTGACTATGGAGTTTAGTCACAGCTTCTCAGAGCTCTCTCAAAACACCCACCCTCCTGGGGTGTTTGTTGTGAGGAATTCTGGGAAGGGAAAGGGAGTTTATAAACTCCTTTGAGTCTCCTGCCACGGAGAGAGAGGAGCTATAAATCAAAACTCACTAGCCTAGCTATTCCCATGCCAGAGTGGGAGGCCCACTCCAAGAACAAGTAGCTTCAAGGGAGGTCCAATTTAATGTAGTGTACAGCAGGACTCTGACACCTTGCAATTTGGACGCTATGCCTTGTTTATACCATCTAAGATCACATTAGCTTTTTTTGTCGCCGCATCACACTCATTGCTGGGCGGGAGTGGCTCTCTGCTCCCATTTCGTCCTTAACAAGTTTGGCTGAAAGACCGTAACTGGTGCAAGGTCACCTGATGAGCTCCTGGCAAAGGGGGCATTCGATCACAGTTGCCCCCAATCCTAGTCTGACTTTGATTGAAAGGACCCCCTAAAATCTTGGCAAGGAAAGATTAGCAGGGCCATTTGTTGTAAATCATTCAATTCTAGTATATAGAAGAAGAAAAGAAGAGTTTGGATTTATATCCCCCTTTTCTCTCCCGTAAGGAGACTCAAAGGGGCTTACAATCTCATTTCACCCCCAGCAAACACCCTGTGAGGTGGGTGGGGCTGAGAGAGCTCCGAAGAACTGTGACAAGCCCTAGGTCACCCAGCGGGCGTGTGTTGGAGTGCACAAGCTAATCTGGTTCTGGATAAGCCCTCCACGGTTCCAGTGTGGAAAATGAGGAATATGACCTGGATTCCCCAGGTTAGAATTACCCTTACTCTAAACCGCTATACTGCTTGCTGGTTCTTTCTCAGAGAGGTCTCAATCTTGTGTGTGTCTGCACTGGTTGACCTTTCGGAAGTTCCTACCTGGATCCCAGCGGTGTGCCAGCCAGAGGTGAGCCTATGAGTCGGGGGAGAAAAACAACTTCCCTGAGGTCCTGGGAAGCTAATATGCTTAGCCTCCACTCAAAGCTCTGCCCTTATTGTGGAGTTGTTGCTTGGCCCATTTTCAACCCACGCTGCTCTTGGGGCGGCTTCCAAGCAACAGTGGGAACGGCAGATCCTAATCGCGTCACGTCGCACTGAGGTTACAGAGTGGCACTCCAAACGGAGGCTAGAATAAAAACAACAATTAATGAATTGTCGAAGGCTTTCGCGGACGGATTCAACTGGTTGTTGTGGGTTTTCTGGGCTGTGTGGCCGTGGTCTACCAGACCACGGCCACAAAGCCCGGAAAACCCACAACAACCAGAAGAATGAATGATTTCAAAAAAATGCGTGGCAGGAAAACTTGGTGGGAATGTGGGTTGCAGAAGCCGTGGGAGAGACTTGGCTGAAAACGTAGAAATGTATTGAAAAGGCGGTTTCTGGAACAAAAAGTCTGCAAGAGTACCACTGAGCGTGTTCAGAGCACCTGAGCTTGAGTAGACGCAGCCCTTATCAGAGCAAAGGATGGCTTAGTCCCGTTGTTTCCAGCTGCAGCTGGCCAGATGTTTGCAGCACGTTCACAAGTGGGGGATGGAGTGCGTGACAGTCAGTCCTAAAGGTTTGTCCCACGGCTGCGGGAATTCCAAGATAGCTTCCAGTAGAGTTCCGAATCATCTTCAGAGAGTGTTGGTGCTTTGACCAACTAAGGTATACATGACGACCTGGGACCATATTGTCATCGAGACAGCATCACCCCATATGTCCCTACACATTCTTCAGGTCGGTAGAGGAGCCAATTTACTGAGTGAGATTCTAGCCCCTCAGTGGTCGAGGCTGTAGCCTCCACACAGACTGGGAGCCTTCTGGCTCTGGCCCCGGCCTGGTGAGCAACGCTCTCCCTTCAGCTGTCCAGGCCCTCATGGGACATTGGTGAGGTCTGCAGGGCCTGTAAAGGCGAGGGCTATTCTGAGGCCTTTGGAGGGACCAGCCCGTAGTAGTACCCCCCTCTCACTTTGCAGGCCCTTACATCCCGGGCCGTTTGTCATCTAAGCTGGGACTTCGCCGCTCCCACTCCCACCTCTAGGGGAGGGGACTTTGAAAATTAGGCTACTGGGCGCCACTTGTCACTAAATTTGCTTTATTATATTGGTATACTTAGTCACTTATTGCTCTTACCGCCAGCTTACTTTAAAGGTTTTTGGTTATCTTCTGATTGTACCACACTTCCACATATTATACACTTATACAGAACCCCTTAGGAACAGGAATGGGTATAAAAAATCAAAGTATAAAATAAATAAATAAATAAATAGAAAGTAAATAGACTGTCTCCTGTGAACAAAGGGGTTTCCAATTTTTTGTACATTAATAGGTTAAATAGCTGTTCACTAGATGTGCCTTCTATAGCATATCCTTTCGTTAGATAGGCCCCCCTGGGTCCACTCAACGTCCCTGTAATACTTTTACACCATTGGTTTTAATTTATAAATGTGGGCACTGTCACTCATATTTAGTGGCCTTGGCCATTACTAGCCCATTTATTTTGACTTCATAGACCGCCTGCTCTGTCCCGAGACTCCTAGGCAGTGTTACATGTCTTTCTTCACAACAATAAATAATAAATACAAATTATAAACTTTGGAATGCAATAAAATCCCAGCATACTAGATCACAAGAAACTTGGCAGCATCATAATTTGCTTTGGTTTTGTTTTTATAGGGGCTCATATAAAAGTTTTATAGATTGTTAAATTTTATGTTGTAACCCGCCCTCCGCCCTACAGGGAAAGGGCAGGATATAAAATAAATAAAAATAAATAAATGTCTAGCAAACGCCTCTGGGCAGCTCACAGAAGTAGGCTACAAGAGCCACAGCCTTGTGAGTTGTCCCAGGCATATGGTATTTTCGGAGGTAGAGTGTTTCGAACCATGGAGGCTCCTTTTAGTTGCCAAAAACCCTGATGGGTTCTCCAGGATATCATTGGCGGATCTCTCTCTCTGCTTTACGTCTTGTTTTCGACGCGGAAATACCTCGGTCCAGATGACATGCGCCATTCTGCAGTTATCGGGTCCTATATAGAAGAGCAGTACGCAAAGGTGAGTTCTTTTGAATCCCCTTCCCCCAAATACATGCCCCTTCATCGCATCCCTGGCTGACAGCCCATCTCAAATTGAGTATCTGTTCTGTGACCAGGAAGGTGGGCTATCTGGAAACCGGAGGTTCCACTCTGCTACGTCAACAGCCGCAGCCATAATTTTGACTCTGGTATTTAGAAGGTGGCGAATTACAGAGACTGCGTGGTTGGTTAGCCTATTTCCCAGATATACAAGACATCCCCGGAAAATAGGACGTAGCAGAGGAGTTTTGCTGAAGTGTCACGAAATGCCAGGCATTCCCCAAAAATAAGATGTAATAAAAGTTTTTTTCATTTTTTAAGCATGCGTGACAGCAGACAGAACGCCACCTAAATCTCTCGGACGTATCCCCAGAAAGGAAATGGAACTGCCAGCGCTATCTTTGGGAGCAAAAATTAATATAAGACACTGTCCTATTTTCGGGGAAACACGGTACTTGTCACCCTCCATAAACCTACCCTACCTTTCCCCTGGATTTGCCTAACCCTGTCTTAGAACTAATCCTTCCATTGCCAATCTTGTGGCACTGAGTTCCATCATGCCTCTTGTGCAATATTTCTTCTCCATGTTGCTTCAGTCATGAGCCAGCATGGTGTTGTGGTTAAGAGCAGGTGGATTCTAATCTGGAGAACCGGGTTTAATTCTCCACTCCTCCACCTGAGTGGGAGAGGCTTACCTGGTGAACCAGATGTGTTTCCGCACTCCTACATTCCTGCTGGGTGACCTTAGACTAGTCACAGTTCTCTCAGACCTCTCTCAGCCCCACCTGCTTCACAAGGTGCATGTTGTGCTGAGAAGAAGGGAAAGGAGTTTGTAAGCCACCTTGAGTCTTCTTACAGGAGAGAAAGGTGGGCTATAAATCCAAACACTTCTTCTTCCTCTCTTCCCCCTGCAGGAACACGGCCTGGATTTCGAGCGTCTCTTGGATGCCAGTAATTACAAAGAGATGTACCGGGAAGATATGATCCGCTGGGGCGAAGAAAAGCGCCAGATTGATCCTGGTTTCTTCTGCCGCATCGTGGTGGAGGGCGTCCAGCAGCCCATCTGGGTAAATCCGGGGTGAAAACTCTCCCATAGGAAGGGAGGTGCCGGATCTGAGACCCTCTCCTCCCCCCACAGAAAAACACCTTTATGCTTTCCTCTCTCTCCACGTAGATCGAAATGACACGCCTTGGCCTTCCTGTCAGATCTAGAGTGGTTTCCAAGATATTAATAAAGGAAGTCTGGTCAAAGGTGTGTTTTGCTGGCGTCGTAAGTAACTCTGGAGGAGATGGAAGGGGCATGATTGGGATTTTAGCTTGGGTGATTGGAGCTATCGAGCATCGAGTAAACATGGCTATCGTTCTAGCGCACAGCGTGGGGTCCCCAAAGTAGCTGCCCGTGAGGAATTTGGCACCTTTAGATGTATTAAAAGGGGCAGGGGTTGTTCTAGCCCTGAGAAGAAACTAGGGATTATCTGAGTCATGTTTACAAAGCAGTTTCTAGTCCTCATGACAGCGAGGAAAAGAAGAAGAAGAGAGGGTTTTTTGGATTTATATCCTCACTTTCTCTCCTGCAGGAGACTCAAAGGGGCTGACAATCTCCTTGCCCTTCCCCCCTCACAACAAACACCCTGTGAGGTAGGTGGGGCTGAGAGAGCTCCGAGAAGCTGTGACTAGCCCAAGGTCACCCAGCTGGCGTGTGTGGGAGTGTACAGGCTAATCTGAATTCCCCAGAGAAGCCTCCACAGCTCAGGCGGCAGAGCTGGGAATCAAACCCGGTTCCTCCAGATTAGATACACGAGCTCTTAACCTCCTACGCCACTGCTGCTCCTTTGGACTTATATCTCCCCTTTCTCTCCTGTAAGGACACTCAAAGGGGCTTACAATCTCCTCTCCCTTCACCACCCCACAACAAACACCCTGTGAGGTGGGTGGGGCTGAGAGAGCTCCGAAGAACTGTGACTAGTTTCTCCACCTGAGTGGCAGAGGCTTTATCTGGTGAACCAGATGTGTTTCCTGGTCGTGAAACTACCAGGAATGGAGGGGGAGTCAAGCCTTGCACAGCAGGCATGAAGCTGCAGGTCATTAATAGAGCAGAAAATTCCTCCCATGGCGCTTCCCCCACACACTTACTTGGCCAGCGTAGATTTGGAGAATGGGCCTCCCCCCTGTTCTGCAGGTGAGACTGTTTCCAAAGTGGCCCAGAGAAATATAGTTCCCACCCAGGAACAAAACAGGCCTATTCCAAGCCTGCTTTCCGGTTAAAAGCTAAAGAAAGCAAGTGTGGAGAACACCTACGTGAAGTGGCGCCAGAGGGGGGAGCCAGAGTGCACACTGGACACACTCTGGCCCAGCTACGCCTCTGGTTTCCACACTCCTACATTCCTGCTGGGTGACCTTGGGCTAGTAAAATATATATATATATAGTGAGCCAGAGACAGTATCTTGTTTAAAGAAAGGAAAAGAACCTGTCTGGCTCCAGTGCGAACAATACAAATCTATTTTCGTGAAAATAATTTAAAATTTTATATCCCGGAATCAATGATTAAGAGTTGTGGTTCTGGTATAGAAGAATAAGAAGAAGAGTTTGGATTTATATCCCCCCCTTTCTCTCCTGCAGGAGACTCAAAGGGGCTGAAAACCTCCTTGCCCTTCCCCCCTCACACAGCTTTAGGCTTACCCTGTGAGGTAGGTGGAGTTGCATTTTGGAGAGCTCTGAGAAGCCTGACTAGCCCAAAGGTCACCCAGCAGATTAATATTAGGGTGCACAAGCTAATCTGAATTCCCCAGATAAGCCTCCGCAGAGCTGGGAATCAAACCTGGTTCCTCCAGATTAGATACACGAGCTCTTAACCTCCAAGTCCACTGCTGCTCCTATACAAATGTTTACATTATTTTCATTCAAATAGATTTGTCTAGTTCGCAATGGAGCCAGACATGACCTTGGGCTAGTCCCGGTTCTCTCAGAACTCTCAGCCCCACCTGCCTCACAAGGTGTCTGTTGGAGGGGGGGAGAGGAAGGGAAAGGAGCTTGTAAGCCACCTTGAATCTCCTTACAGGAGAGAAAGATGGGGTATGAATCCACTCTTCTTCTTCCTGTCTACCCACCCCTTTTCCTGCAGCTAGCCAAATTCCCCTGTTTCTGTTTCCTCTCTGTAGGGATCGATGATGCCGAGTCTGAATGCGGCCTGGACCAAGGCGTGGCCTTTGATTGGGTCGTAACCAACGACGGGGACCAGCTTTCCTTGGAGGCCCAGCTGGAGAAGCTGCTCCAGTTTATCCACGGGGCCCTCCACCCACCTCCAGACATTTAGCGCGTCCCCTTCCCACCCACCCCCATCCTTTGGGTACCAGACTGCAACTTGGCTATATCACCAAAGAGAGAAATGGAACCTGGAGTGTGGCGGGAACACAGACAGTGGGATCCGCTCCAGGCCTGGGGGGAATCCACTTTCCCTGTTTTGCAAGTCCATTCCGAGGCGTGCCGTCATCCAGTGCTGGTTCTTCCTGCAACCCATTCTGGACAAGAGCGTTTGCTCGGCCCTTGGAGTGGCTGAACCTTTTGCAAGGCATGCATTTCGAAGGAGGCGGTTTTCAGAGGCATGGGATGAGGATTTGGGGGAATCATTATTTAGCTTCTGTGGCCCCTTCCGCACATGCTGAATAATCCACTTTCAATCCACTTTTGCAATCGTTTGCAAGTGGATTTTGCTATTTCGCACAGTACAATCCAGCTTCAATGTGCATTGAAAGTGGATTGAACGTGTCTTATTCCGCATATGCCGAAGGGGTCCATGTTATTCCTGCTTCTCTGGTCATGGTTTGAAAAAAATGCCGTTTTTGGGCACCAGGGGGCAGGATCCACCCAGTTGAAGGTTTTTGCCGTTCCCTCTCCAAATTGTAATTCTGTCTCCGCTAGCTGCAAAACTTCACGTTCCGGCAGCACCGATTTCGTGGGATAGTCCTGCCAGAGAGGTGGGAAATGCGTGCTGTTTGGGGGCGGGGGGCGGGCGGGGGGGGGAGATCGTCTTGGTTCTTCTCTTCCCTCTCTGTCCCTTCCAGATTTAAGCTCTTTTCTTTTCCTAAATCAGAGCAGGAACGTTCAACTGCAACTTGCGTTCTTTTTTTAATCCCCGCCCACTCTTTTCTCCGGGTGGGGAAAAAAAGATTGCCGTGCCTTATTGTGGAGACCTGCTCGTTCGCCAGCCTGCCCTCCTCTGCTCTTTGCTTAGCTTCCCGTAAGCCCTCGCCAAATCCTTCTTCCCAGCTGGAGTTTGCCAGCGCGCCCCCCCCCCCCAAACAGCTGTGCGACAAAGAGGTGTTCAACAGCCGCCAAGAACATGGCTTGTAAGTTTCAATGCTGCTGCACCTGTCGGGCGTCTTCCTGACCAAGGAGCTCTGAAAAGGCACTCGGGCGATGCCGTTGGTGATTTGCGAAGGGCGCAGCAGTACCAACTGAGGAGGAAAGGTTAGATTTGTGACCTCCAGAAGCGATGCCAAGCGTTTTGGGATCAGGCTTGTGTGGAGCGAAGCGAAAAAGGCTGAAGATGGAACAGAGGTGAGTAGGAGAGACCTGTCGCATTAGATGATACATTTAGGAGCAAGCCAATGATTACGCCGCCCACGACCGCATAACTTCTTGCCAGCACCTCCTGACACTGACTTGAATGCTCGTTTCGAGAGGTTGTTCAGCTGACAATAAATCTTTGGTTTGGTTACCTGCCCTGTTTCTCTTCCCTCATCCTCTGGCTAATTCCTGCTCACCACTTTGGAACACGTAGGCAGAAAAAAATTAATTGCACCTGGCTTGACAATTCTACATGTGAAAGGGATCTTGGAAGTCTTAGTAGACCACAAACTGAACATTAGTCAGCAGTGTGACACGGCAGCAAAGAAAGCCAATGCGATTCTGGGCTGTAGCAATAGGAGTAAAGTTTCAAGATCGAGGGATATAATTGTACCTCTCTACTCTGCATTGGTCAGACCTCGCCTGGAATATTGTGTGCAGTTCAGGGCACCGCAATTCAAGAAGGATATTAGTAAGCAAGTTGGAGGCAGGTCCAGAGAAGGGTGAATACAAAGTAGTCAAAGGTCTGGAGATCCAAACCCCTCACGAGGAGGGACTTACAGGAGGCTAAGGATGTTTAGTCTGCAGAAGAGAAGGTTAAGGGTGGACATGATAGCTATGTTTAAATATTTGAAGGGATGGTGAGGGAGATAAGCTTGTTTTCTGCTGCTCCAGAGACTCGGACCAGGAGTAATAGGTTCGAGGCGCAGGAAAAGAGATTCCACCTAAACATCAGGAAGAACTTCCTGACCATCAGGGCTGTTCGACAGTGGAATGCACTACCTCGGAGGGTGGCGGCGTCTCCTTTGGAGGCTTTTAAAGAGGCTGGATGCGCTTCTGTCAGGAGTGCTTTGATTGTGTGCTCCTGCATGGCAGGTGGATTGGACTTGATGGCCCTTGGGAGTCTCTTCCAACTCTATGATTCTAACCCAGAGAATGGCTGAGCTGGCTGGCTGGAGGGGTTGTATTCAACTTGGCCCCTGGCAAAGGTGTGCCAAAGAAGGTGAAGCCTCGAGGAGACAGACACCAGAGACAGGGAAATGCACATTTAAAAAGCCCTTCCAGTCAATAGAAGACTTGTGCAGCGGAAGCAAGATAGATTCTGCCCCCTTCCCTTACTGGCTGATTTTCTAGCTGTGGGGAGTTCCACGCATGGGAGAGCATTCCAAAATGTGAATCTTCATCAGAACCCTGGAGGTGGTCAATATGTTTAGCCGCATCATCCTCTTACAAGTAAGTTCTGCAACCTGTACCCATACTGATGGGATGATTTATTTTTATTTTGGGCTGCCCCCAATTGTTCACAGAGGCAGCAGTAACATAGGAGCGGGTAGGGATTGTGTTGCCAGTTTAGGTGAATTTCCAAGCTTCCCCTTGGGCGCAGGGAATAGGTTTTACTGGGAGTTGTGACCACTAGGTGAGAAATCCAGCCAAATTCTGCGGGTCCTTGGTTTTCGGGCACAAGGCCTCTTGGGTGTTGGTGAAACTTGTTCGACAAACTTTTTGGATTTGTATCTTGACGTTTCTCCAAGGAGCACACCGTAACACTTCAGTCTCACAACAACCTGACAAGGTAGGTCAGGGAGAGAGGCTGGCTTGTACTGGGTTAGGACTTTGGGAAATTTCCGAGAATCTCCACCTGTGTTAGACGCTCGGACTGAATTTGCTCAGATGAGACCCTATTGGCTGCGTGGGTCTTATGACCCCCTTTTAAGATGGAAAGCTGCAGTACCTCTTCCAGCCAGCTGCTGCCGGGTGGAGCTGTTGTGCCACAGTTCAGTTCAATTCCTTCTACCTGCGCCTCCAGTCCCAGGTTCGATGAGTGACAGCATGGTGTTTAAAGCAAGTCCAGCTTAGGATCTTATTTTAGGACACATAAATTCTTGACAACTCTGATAGCTATTTTGTCAATCAATGCAAGGGAGCCATTTGAATCCACAAATACCTGGACAGTTTCAACAAAAAGGAAGAGAATGTGAAAATCAACAAAACCTGGGTACCAATACTAAAAAAAACCCTCCAAAACCGAAAGCCAGAGATATTCAAATGCGACTGTGAAAGCACTCAATCTGACCTGATTGCAGATGTAACTGCAAATACAAATGCAACTCCAATTGGACTCCACCTGAACACATGCAAATGGACCTCACACACCCCTCTCACCTGTGAAGCAGACAACACATATACATGTCAGGGGGATTGTATCTGGTGATTGAGATACATTCCTAACGCAATGTAACTGCTACAAGATATATATATATAACTTCCTTACTGCAAGATATATGTAACCAGCCTGCTATATGTTATCACTGCTCTTCTGGGGCATTTTTTTTCTTGATCGTCGCTTTATGGCTTCACATGCTGTGCAGGTAACTAGGCTTTCCCCTAACACTTTAGTCTCATAGGAGACAGGGTTGTTTCTGTGGGGGTACGATGCCAGGTGGCTTTATCTCCGTCTAGTGCCAACCTTGGGGTGCCTCGGCTCCAAACTAACTCTTTCTCACATTCCTTGGAAAAAAGGGAGGGGTGATTAACATCGGAACAAAACGGGTAGCAAAATCCAAGTTCCCCAGAACTGGCTTTGTCCAGCTGGATACTCTGATGCCTATCAATAAATGCTGCCGATCAACACTACAGGGTCCATTTGTTGCTTCAAGGTTTGAGACCCACCACACAATCACTCCACGCTGTGCCATGGTGAGAAATGCATCTTGGAGTGACATGGCTTTGATGATGCCAATCATAGCCGTGGTGCGACCGCACTTGGAGTCCTGTGTTCAGTTCTGGTCGCCACATCTCAAAAAGGATATCGAAGAGAGAGAAAAAGTGCAGAGAAGGGCAACGAGGATGATTGAAGGACTGGAGCACCTTCCTTATGAGGAGAGGCTGCAGCGTTTGGAACTCTAGTTTGGAGAGGAGACGTCTGAGGGGGGATATGATGGAAGTCTATAAAATTATGCATGGGGTAGAAAATGTTGACAGAGAGAAATTTTTCTCTCTCACACAATACTAGAACCAGGGGGCATTTATTGAAAATGCTGGAGGGAAGAATTAGGACTAATAAAAGGAAACGCTTCTTCACGCAACGTGTGATTGGTGTTTGGAATATGTTGCCACAGGAGGTGGTGATGGCCCCTCACCTGGATAGCTTTAAAAGGGGCTTGGACAGATTGATGGAGGAGAAGTCGATCTCTGGCTACCAATCTTGATCCTCCTTGATCTCAGATTGCAAATGCCTTAGCAGACCAGGTGCTCAGGAGCAGCAGCAGCAGCAGGCCATTGCTTTCACCTCCTGCAGGTGAGCTCCCAAAGGCACCTGGTGGGCCACTGCGAGTAGCAGAGAGCTGGGCTAGATGGACTCTGGTCTGATCCAGCAGGCTCGTTCTTATGTTCTTATAGATGCGAGCAAAACATTAGAAGCAAAAACGACCAGATTATGGTCACACAGTCTGGAAAAACCACAGCAGTCAATTCCGGGGTTGTTATGCAGAGGCTGGTGATGGCAAAACACCTTTGCTGGTTTGTGGCCTTGAAAATCCCATAAAGCGGCTGCAGTTTGAAGACATTTTACACACACGTTCCCAACCATTACGCCACACAGAGGTGCGCATGGGTGTGAAGGGACCCCTGGAAAGGAGGGGGAATGGCTTCCCATTTCAGTTCTTTCCCCCTTTGTTCTCAAAATGCTTTGGTCTCCTTTTCCCTTACACAACGCTTGTCCTATTTTCGTAGCTCCACAAGAACCCTGAGCAATAGGTTACCCTGGGAATGCTTAATGACTGAGGTTATCCAGCGAGTTTCATAGCCACGAAGCTGTTTGAATTGATAGGATAATCCCCCCCCCCCCACAAGTTAATTTTGTAACTGGAGGATGTAAGATGTGCCTCTTTTTAGCTTCCCCTCTTCCACATTGAAGTGCATTGTGTGTTGATAAAAGGCTCTTTGGTAGGCTGGAAAAGACAGAGATGCCAGGGACGGTTGAAGGCAGAAGGAACAGAGGAGGCTCCAGCAAGAAGCCGACGGAGAGCCAGCGTGGCGTAGCGGTTAAGAGCAGGTGCACTCTAATCTGCAGAACCTCATTTGATTCCCCACTCCTCCACCCGAGTGGCGGAGGCTTATCTGGTGAACCAGATGTGTTTCCGCACTCCTACATTCTGGCTGGGGGATCTTGGGCCAGTCACAGTTCTCTCTGAACTTTCTCAGCCCCACCTGCCTCACAAGGTGTTTGCTGTGGGGAGAGGAAGGGAAAGGAGCTTGTAAGCCACCTTGAGTCTCCTTTTTTTTACATAATACTTTTTATTAATTTCCTTCTTTAAAAAACACATTGAACATAAAACATACATGAAACCATTGAAACACATAAGACATCAACAAATATTAACATGTAACAGATGACCCACATTTATAGTTACCCAAACACAATCTATTCTACCCCAACTACCTATAACAATAACACATAACTCAATACATTTAAATCAAATCAGTTACTTCACTATTCTTTGGTAATTTATTCTTTAGCTTTAATAAACTTAAATATCTATACTATACCTCACCTTATTTTTTTTTCATTCCTATTATTTTTTATTATTTAAGCTACAAATATACTTTGTATTTAATAATGCTATATGTCCTTTATATTTTAATTTAAATAAATTTCTTTTCTCTTATCTAGGCCCTTTCAATATCCCATAATCATGATTTTATCCCTTTTATTGTGATGTAACTGCCCAATATTGATTGCTTTGGACTCCCCCTGTTAAGTAACTGAATCCATGTTTATTTTTCCCTCAATAAAGGCATACAATTTATTTTGTGATACAACTTTTTTGCAGATTAACTTATTGCAATATAATTTTGTAAACCATTTCATATTATATGTTCTTCAATCATTTTATCCTTTGAACTCTTTTCCAGAGAAAGGTGGGGTGTAAATCCAAACTTCTTCTTCAATCGAGAAAGCCCCGGACTTCAGTTTGCAAGACGTGAGAAAGGGTGTAATGGTGCTGTTCAGTATTTTTATCAGTGACTTGGATGATGGATTACAGGGCCTGCTAATCAAATTTGCAGATTATACCAAATAAGAAAGGGGTTGCTGATACCCTAGAGGACAGAGCCAGAATTCAAAATGACGTGGGAAGATTAGAGAGCTGGGCCAAAACTAACGCGAATTTCAACAGAGGTAAATGTAAGATACTACATGTAGGCAGAAAAAAATGAAATACACAGATGGGGCAGTGGGTGGATTCAAATAATTTAACAACTGGTTGTTTACAAGCACCATTTTAACAACTGGTTCTGCCGAAGTGGGGCAAATCTGCTGAATCCCACCACTGGATGGGGAACACCTGACTTTACAACACTACATGTGAAAGGGATCTGGGAGTCTTAGTAGACCACAAACTGAACATGAGTCAGCAGCATGATGCGGCAGCCAAGAAGCCAATGCGATTCTGGGCTGCATAAATAGGTGTATAGCGTCTAGCTCGGGGGTTTTAATAGTACCTCTGTATTCTGTACTGGTCAGACCTCACCTGGAATATTGTGTACAGTTCTATGCACCACAATTCAAGAAGGGTATCAACAAGCTGAAAGGGATCCAGAGGAGGGCAGCCAAAATAGTAAAGGCTCTGGAATCCATGTCTTACTTACCCTGCTTACCCTGTTTCCCTGAATATAAGCTGCTTACCCTGTTTCCTTGAATATAAGACATCCCCTGAAAATAAGACGTAGTAGAGGTTTTGCTGGAGTGCGAAATATAAGGCATCCCCCGAAAGTAAGACGTAGCAAAGTTTTTGTTTGGAAGTGTAACCTCCTTCTGTGGGTTCTGTGGGGCAGAACCTGGAATGAGTTGCAAAGAACCAAATTTAAACAACAAAATGGTTTACTTTTCTTTACAATTAACACTTTTAAAACATCAACATTTAACGTTACAATTCAAGGTCCTGTTCAGGTTGCATTTCAAGTCCTTCTATTTACAGTCTACTGATATTGCCAAGTCCAAATTCTTCTTTGCAAGTTGGCTGGCTCCTGAAGACTCCAAGGGCTTGATGAACAGGTTGCAACATGATGAAGGTCTCCAGGAGAACTCTCACCCATTACAACCACAAAAAGAAAACCCTTAACAAGGTGTTAAAGGAGCTTATAGGAATCAAGGTCCGAAAGGTCTGGTACCCTTTGTCTTCTGCAAAGAGCTCTTGCAGCCTTTCTGCTGTCTCAAGTCTCCACCCCTGCTACTGGGTCCCAACCCATTCTGAGCCAACCCATTCACCTGGGCATGGGGCTTACATTCTCCTCCACTAAATTTCTGTCGCCCCTGACAGTAATTGTAATGCAACTTTTGAAATCATTAAACAATGATTTCCCCAGAGATTCCTGTACTTGGAG
Source organism: Sphaerodactylus townsendi (assembly GCF_021028975.2). Taxonomy (NCBI): domain Eukaryota; kingdom Metazoa; phylum Chordata; class Lepidosauria; order Squamata; family Sphaerodactylidae; genus Sphaerodactylus; species Sphaerodactylus townsendi. Next base: position 8,917,776 of record NC_059425.1, on the reverse strand, counting down.
GAACCACATTTGGTGCATCTGAATGCAGAACATTGTCTTTCCCTTAAGCTTAGCTGCACTGGCCGTTTGCAAAACTCTTTACAGCAATTGTTGCAATTCAGCCAAGCAGTTTGCAGAAGGGATGGGGGGATTGCAACTCAATCCCTTCCTTCATGCAACTTCCAAACAGTGTTTCAAATTAACACAGCAACATCTCTTTGAACTTACATCACATAACAAAACAATTGTATGGGGATCAAACCCCCAACTTGCTGCAAGGTAATTTCCATTGCAAGCAATTTATATTTGCAATCTCACTTCCAAGCCCCACACCTGGTTACGCCATTTGTAACTCCTCCTTCTGTGGGTTCTGTGGGGCAGAACCTGGAATGAGTTGCAAAGAACCAAATTTAAACAACAAAATGGTTTACTTTTCTTTACAATTAACACTTTTAAAACATCAACATTTAACGTTACAATTCAAGGTCCTGTTCAGGTTGCATTTCAAGTCCTTCTATTTACAGTCTACTGATATTGCCAAGTCCAAATTCTTCTTTGCAAGTTGGCTGGCTCCTGAAGACTCCAAGGGCTTGATGAACAGGTTGCAAACATGATGAAGGTCTCCAGGAGAACTCTCACCCATGACAACCACAAAAGAAAACCCTTAACAAGGTGTTAAGGGCTTATAGAAATCAAGGTCCGAGTCTGGTACCCTTGTCTTCTGCAAAGAGCTCTTGCAGCCTTTCTGCTGCTCCGAGTCTCCACCCCTTACTGGGTCAACCCATTCTGGGCCAACCCATTCTGGGCATGGGGGTTACAGAAGCATGCCCGACGAACAGAACACAGAAAAATAAGACATCCCCTGAAAATAAGACATAGCGCATCTTTGGGAGCAAAAATTAATATAAGACACTGTCTTATTTTCGGGGAAACACGGTAGGAAGCTAGGAATGTTTATTCTGGAGAAGAGAAGGTTAAGAGGTGATATGACAGCCACATTTAAATATCTGAAGGGATGTCATGTTGGTGAGGGAGCAAGCTTATTTTCTGCTGCTCCAGATACCAAGGAGTAATAGATTCAAAGTACAGGAAAAAGGATTTCACCTAAACATTAAGGAGAACTTCCTGACAGTTAGGACTGTTCGACAGCAAAATACGGTGCCTCGGAGAGCGGTGGAGTCTTCTTCTTTGGAGTTTTTTTTAAACAGAGGCTGCTTAGCCATCTGTCAGGAGCTCTTTGGTTGTGTGTTCCTGCGTGGCAGGGGGTTGGACTGAATGGCCCTTGGGGTCTCTCCCAACTCTATGATTCTATGATAGAATGCTTGAGAACTCATTAATGCGTAGGACTGCCATAAGTTGGAAGCAACTTGGTGGCACACAAAACACGCGTACGCTTGCATGAGTCAAAACTCCCTTCATCTGCTACGAAAGTCCACTCTGACTTCGAGCGCTCGTATCCTGGAAACGTGGTTGGCCTTTAAGGTGCTACTGTACACGAATCTTCAGTCTCCTAGCGCGGGTCAACGTGGCTACCCTGAGCGAAAAACTATCTCCGGAGCGGTTCAAGGTGCAGTTGAAGCATTCATTTTGGGGCTGTGTCGCAGACGCACGTGCGCACTTCCACACGTTGGCACCGTGCTACACACAGATTCTGGATCCAACTGCGCAACACTGTCACATAGCAAACACGTAACATGCCGAGGCTTATCGGGAAGGTACCGGTGGGAAGGCCGACCAGAACTGCAGTATAGAATTCAAAGTTAAAAGAAGAAGAGTTTCGATTTGTATCCCCCCTTTCTCTCCTGCAGGAGACTCCAAGGGGCTTACAAACTCCTTTCCCTTCCCCCCCTCAAAACAAACACCCTGTGAGGTGGGTGGGGCTGAGAGAGCTCCGAAGAGCTGTGACTAGAACTTCTATCTGTGGTGGGTTCTGTGGGGCAGAACTTGGAATGAGTTTGTGTAACCTCTTTCTGTGGGTTCTGTGGGGCAGTACTTGGAAGGAGTTGCAAAGAACCAAATTTAAACAAATATGTTTACTTCACTCAACAAATAACACTTTTAAAACATTTAACATTTACACTTTGCAGTCCTGTTAAGTTTGCATTTTCAAGTCCTTATTTACAGTCTACTGATACTGCCAAGTCCAATTCTTCTTTGCTGGTGGTTGGGTTTTGAAGACTTCTGAGGCTTGGTGAACGGGATTCAAGATGATGAAGGTTTCCCAGAAAACTCTCACCATTTACATTCACAAAAACCCTTAAACAAGGTGTTCAGGGCTTAATAAAATCAATCAAGGTCCCAGCCTGGTAGCCTCGCTTCCTCCAACCTCATGAGTTCTGCAGCCTTCTGCTTCTTTTCAGACTCCACCCCTTTCTGGGTCATCCCACTCTTACACAGGGGTTACATTTGCAACAACAAATTTTAAAAAACAAAATGATTTACTTTCTTAACATATAACATATAACATCAACATTTAACATCACACTTCAAGGTCCTGTTCAGGTTGCATTTTCAAGTCCTTCTAGTTACAGTCTACTGATACTGCCCAGTCCAATTCTTCTTTGCAAGTGGGTTGGCTCCTGAAGACTCCAAGGGCTTGATGAACAGGATGCAACATGATGAAGGTTTCCAGGAGAACTCTCACCCATTACAACCACAAAAAGAAACCCTGAAACAATAAACTCCAACATTTACAACATTGAAAAAAATAAACAACTACCTTCCCAGTAGTTCCCAATAACATTGCAGTTTCCTTAACAAGGTGTTAAGGGCTTATACAAACCAAGGTCCGAATCTGGTAGCCTCGGCTCCTCCAAACTACATGAGCTCTGCAGCCTTCTGCTGCTTTGAGTCTCCACCCCTTTTTGGGTCAACCCATTCTGAGCATGGGGGTTACACTAGCCCAAAGTCACCCAGCTGGCATGTATTGAAGTGCACAAGCTAATCTGATTCATCAGATAAGCCTCCACAGCTCAAGTGGGCAGAGCGGGGAGTCAAACCCGGTTCTCCAGATTAGAGTGCACCTGCTCTTAACCACCACACCACACCGGCCATTGAGACTTTTAAATGAATTGAAGGGTGCCGGAATTCTTACATCCAGGGCCAAATTCAGACAAGGCGAACTGGGCCCACGCCTCTTGATTCGAACTTGGGTCCCCCCTACACCGCAGTTGCTGTATCATGGTGACTCAAATGCCAGGGATCTGATCACACTAGTTCAGTGATGGCGAACCTTTCGAGACCGAGTGCCGAAATTGCAACCCAAAGCCCTCTTATTTATTGCAAAGTGCCAACACGGCAATTTAACCTGAATACTGAGGTTTTAGTTTAGAAAAAACGGTTGGCTCCAAGGCGCACGTCACGCGGGAGTAAGCTTGCTGGTAGTCGGTGGCTTTGCTTTGAAGCAACTGTGCAACGCTTCGAACGGATGAATCACGACCCTAGGAGGGTTTACTCAGAAGCAAGCCCCATTGCGAGCAACCGAGCTTACTCCCAGGTAAAGGATCACGCTTTCGTTCTTCCCATGAAAATCAGTGGGGTTTAACAGCGCTTAACAGGGTTACCTACACTGCTTCCCCAAAACTAGGTCTTAGGTTTAATGCTAATAATCTCCCTGAAATAATTACACTATTATCACATGACGAACTCTGCACGCGTGCCCACAGAGAGGGCTCTGAGTGCCACCTAGGGCACCCGTGCCATAGGTTCGCCACCACTGTACTAGTTGATGCCCCAGCAATAAGCTGTACTGGGTTGGGCTTTTATTCCTTAGTGTGTTTCCCCAGAGCGGGGCCAATCGTATGTTTCTGGGCTGCCAAAGACCTATAAAGGGGACACGGCCCCGAGAAGCCGAACATGAAAATGTGTTCATTCTGTCCTCTATCCCGGCGTCTCCTCAGCTGCGCATCCAGATGTTTGCTCCTAATCCTCTTCTCTGCTATCTTCCCTTTTTGTCCAGCAAGGGCGGCTAAGGAGATTATTTGGGGTGGGGATCTTATGTAACCATAGCCGTTGGGGAGGGGAGGGTATTCTTCAAGCAGGCGCCCTGTTGAGGGGGGAGGGGCTCTCTCCTTCGGACCAGGGCATGCGAGACATGTGCGTGTGCGCATGACTTGGCTCCGACATGCCGTTGGCACCTTTCTTTTTGCATTGATTGACTCGGGTTCTGTATCGGCCCCTTGGCCCTGTGGAAAATACCAACCGAAACAGCAATTTTCTTTTTGTGCCTGTTAAGTCAGGCGAAAACGAAGAAAACGAGACGGCCTTTGCAGCCGACGTGTGATGTCATGTTTCAAGTAGGAGACTAAGATCTGGCAATGCTGGGTCCAGATCTCTGCTCTGGGACCTTGCTTGAGAGACAGCGTGGTGTAGTGGTTAAGAGCAGGTGCACTCTAATCTGGAGAACCGGGTTTGATTCCCTGCTCTGCCACTTGAGCTGTGGAGGCTTAGCTGGGGAACTAGATTAGCTTGTGCGTTCCAACACACGCCAGCAGGGTGACTTTGGGCCAGTCACAGTTCTTCAGAGATCTCTAAGCTCCACCCACCTCACAGGGTGTTTGCTATGGGGGGCGGGAAAGGAGATGTAAGCCTCTTTGAGTCTCCCTGCAGGAGAGAAAGGGGGATATAATACATTCAACTCTTCTTCTTCTTCTTCTTCTTCTTCTTCTTCTTCTTCTTCTTCTTCTTCTTCTTCTTCTTCTTCTTCTTCTTCTTCTTCTTCTTCTTCTTTCTTCTTCTTCTTCTTCTTCTTCTTCTTCTTCTTCTTCTTCTTCTTCTTCTTCTTCTTCTCCTTCTCCTTCTCCTTCTCCTTCTCCTTCTCCTTCTCCTTCTTCTTCTCCTTCTTCTCCTTCTCCTTCTTCTTCTGGTTAAGAGCAGGTGGTTTTTAATCTGGAGAACTGGGTTTGATTCCCCACTCCTCCATCTGAGTGGCAGAGGCTTATCTGGTGAACCATATGTGTTTCCCCACTCCTGCATTCCTGCTGGGTGACCTTGGGCCAGTCCCAGTTCTCTCAGGACTCTCTCACCCCCACCTGCGTCACAAGGTGTCTGTTGTGGGGAGAGGAAGGGACAGGAGCTTGTAAGCCACCTTGAGTCTCCTTACAGGAGCGAAAGGTGGGGTATAAATCCAAACTACTCCTCCTCCTCCTCCTCCTTCCTCTTCCTCTTCCTCTTCTTTCTTGCTCTCAGTGGTGCTGTTTGGAAAACTACGCCTTCCCTACCCCCCAGTGTAGCTCAGACACAGAGTGAGGCTGGGAGGCATAGATTATGCAGACATTGGAGGTGTGTATGTCTTGTATCTTTCAGTTCCCATGAAGTTGGGGGACTTGAGAGCGTGTAAGAAACATCCGTGACTCTGGATCTAGAGCCACTCAGCCTCAGCAATGTGGGGGGAGAACATTTTGCAGGACTGATTTGCGGGGAGAGGAGGAAGAATGACTCTGCTCTGCCCTTTCATGGGAAGACGATTTCACTGGGTGATGTAGACCAGGGATCTGTGCATGCCGCATGTGTGTTCGTGTACCAAGTGCTGATGAGTCGTAGCCAACTTGTTGCAACACTGTAGGTTTATCACGTCAAGAGACGGACAGAGGTGGTTTGCCATTGCTTGCCTTGGCATAGCGATCCTGGGCTTCCTTGGTGGACTCCCCTTCAAATACCTACCTAGGCTGACCTGTTCAGATTCCAAGAGCTGTTGAGATCCTGGGTCATCCAGGTCAGGGCAAAAGACATGCAGAGGTGGTTTGCCATTTTCTGCCTCTGGGCTTCCTGGTGGTCTCCCCTCCAAATACCAACCTGGGCTGACTTGTTCAGATTCCAAGAGCTGTTGAGATCGGGCTAGCCTGGGTCATCCAGGTCAGGGCAAAAGACATGCGGAGGTGGTTTGTCATTTTTTGCCTCTGGGCTTCTTGGTGGTCTCCCTTCAAATACCAACCTGGGATGACCTGTTCAGGAATTCTAAGGGCTGTTGAGATCAGGCTAGCCTGGGTCATCCAGGTCAGCGGCAGCGACATGCAGGTGGTTTTGTCATTTTTTTGCCTCTGGGCTTCTTGGTGGTCTCCCTTCAAATACCAACCTGGGCTGACCTGTTCAGGAATTCTAAGGGCTGTTGAGATCAGGTTAGCCTGGGTCATCCAGGTCAGGGCAGAAGACATGCAGGGGTGGTTTGTCATTTTTTGCCTCTGGGCTTCTTGGTGGTCTCCCTTCAAATACCAACCTAGGCTGACCTGTTCAGGAATTCTAAGGGCTGTTGAGATCAGGTTAGCCTGGGTCATCCAGGTCAGGGCAGAAGACATGCAGGGGTGGTTTGCCATTTTCTGCCTCTGGGCTTCTTGGTGGACTCCCCTCCAAATACCAACCTGGGATGACCTGTTCAGGAATTCTAAGGGCTGTTGAGATCGGGCTAGCCTGGGTCATCCAGGTCAGGGCAAAAGACATGCAGAGGTGGTTTGCCATTTGCTGCCTCTGAGTTTCCTTGGTGGTCTCCCATCCACAGACCAACCTGGGCTAATGTGTTCAGATTCGAAGAGCTGTTCAGATTCCAAGAGATTGGGCTAGGCTGGGCTATTCTGCTTAGCCATTTCTGCCAACAACATTTCACAGCTTGAAAGAGAGATGTGTTTGCAACCTTCCCACTCTCTGCCGAGCATGAATGCATCAGCTTCCCCGACACATTGCTCTTAACACACCACTGGCTGCATCCTTTCCTCTGTAACCACCTTTCCTCCATTGATGGAAAAAGCCAAGGTGGTGTGAACAGTTCTTTGAATTTCAAAACCCAGATCATTCACTGTGATGTGTAAATTGGCTGGTTGGCACACAGCACTGCATTTCAATGGTCATGCGCGCACACTGATCTGGATACAGCAGTTCCACACAGATGTTTCCCTTCTGGAGCCTCTAGAAGAGTCACCAAACTCTGTATAGTGACAATGTCAGGGAGGGGTGGCATGCTAGGGAATGGGAGGGGTCCCAGCATCTGGACATGGGCCAACCACCCTAGCGGAGGGAGGGGGAGGGGAGGGGTGGCATGCAAGGGGGGAGGGGAGGGAGGGTGGCATGCAAGCGGGAGGAAGGGGAGGGGAGGTAGGGGTGGCATGCAAGGGGGAGGGAGGGGAGGAAGAGGGGTGGCATGCAAGGGGGAGGAAGGGGGAGGGGACGGGTGGCATGCAAGGGGTGCAAGGGGGAGGGGGAGAGGAGGAGTGGCATGCAAGGGAGGGGAGGGGTGGCATGCAAGGGGGAGGGGGAGGTGAGGAGGTGAGGGGTGGCATGCAAGGGGGGAGGGAGGGGAGGAGGAGGGGTGGCATGCAAGAGACCCCATCAACCCCTTACAATGCAGGAACACATAATCAAAGCACTCCTGACAGATGGCCATCCAGCCTCTCTTGAAAAACCTCCCGAGAAGGAGACTCCACCACACTCCGAGGTAGTGCATTCCATGGTTGAACAGCCCTGACTGTCACGAATCTCTTTCCCGTCACCTTGAACCCATGACTCCTGGTCCTGGTCTCTGGAGCAGCAGAAAACAAGCTTGCTCCCTCACCAACATGACATCCCTTCAGATATCTGAACATGGCTATCATGTCCCCCCTTAACCTTCTCTTCACCAAACTAAACACCCCCAGTTCCCTAAGTCTTTCCTTGTAGGGCATGGATTCAAGACCTTTGACCGTTTTGATTGCCCTCCTCTGGACCCATTCCGGCTTGTCAGTATCCTTCTTGAATTGAAGATCTCAGAACTAGATGGTAAACACCATCCTAAATAAAAAATGCCTTCACCTGGCTTGGGGCTTCTGTGGGAAGAGCATTCAGAAGTCTGGGTACCGTGCTCCCAAATTTCTCCCAAATGAACCAACGGAGAGCCCTCCCCGGGTGATCTTTGCGAACGAGCAGGTTTACACGGTTTTCCATCGCCGCCTTCGCGTAGCAACCTGGGCTTCATCGGCGGCTGTCAGGGCCGACACCGAACGATTGAGAGAACCAGACCCCGGCGTATAAAACCGACAGTGGCTGAATCTACATGGCTGAGATGTTTCCATGTCAACGTTAACTGCTTTCAGAGATGTGGGCCTTGCCTGCTAAATGGAATGCTCGGGTTCATGGAACATTCTTTCCTTGATCTTCTCTTCCCCCCTTTTCGCACTCTGCTAAGTGGATAACTCGGCTTATCCCTGACCCCCTTTCACTCCTGTGGGAAGCAGGATGTTTCTGACGCTCCAACGGGGAGAGAAGGCCAGATGGGTCTATCTCTTTCTGTCGCTGACCTTGGGGTGCGTCTACGCTCCCGGTAACTCTTTTTTTACATCCTTTCTTACATTCTTTTGGAAAATGGGAGACGGGGATAGTTTCTGGATAAAGGGGGTTGCAAAAGCCGGCTTCTTGCAAGCTGGGTGCAAGCAGTGGCGTAGGAGGTTAAGAGCTCGTGTATCTAATCTGGAGGAACCGGATTTGATTCCCAGCTCTAGCCACTTGAGCTGTGGAGGCTTATCTGGGGAATTCAGATTAACCTGTACACTCCCACACATGCCAGTTGGGTGACCTTGGGCTAGTCACAGCTTCTTGGAGCTCTCCCAGCCCCACCCACCTCACAGGGTGTTTGTTGTGAGGCGGGGAGGGCAAGGAGATTGTAAGCCCCTTTGAGTCTCCTGCAGGAGAGAAAGGGGGGATATAAATCCAAACTCTTCTTCTTCTTCTCTTCGTTGCCTTTCCAGTAAACCAGGGCTCTACAACCTGTGGTTCTCCAGAGGTGCATGGACTACAATTCCCATCAGCCCTTGCCAGCATGGCCACAGGTTGCAGACCCCTGCAATAAATGACTCTGATCGATAATCCAGAGCCTGTTTATTTTTTTGATTGCCGAACTGCAGGAGTAAATAAAAATTGCATTACTTCGGAGTCACAGGTCACACTGTCCAATAAAGAGTACACACAGTTGCCCGCTCTAGCATTAAAATCACCAGCCAAAATTATTTCAATAGAGGGAAAGTTGTTTTCCAGCTCTTCAATGTAAGTCATGAATTTTTCCCAAGTTCTCAACAGCATACCATGAATTAAGCCTGTGGGGATATAAGAAGAAGAAGAAGAAGAGTTTGGATTTATATCCCCCCTTTCTCTCCTGTAGGAGACTCAAAGGGGCTTACAATCTCCTTGCCCTTCACAACAAACACCCTGTGAGGTAGGTGGGGCTGAGAGAGCTCCGAGAAGCTGTGACTCGCCCAAGGTCACCCAGCTGGCGTGTGTGGGAGTGCACAGGCTAATCTGAATTCCCCCAGAGAAGCCTCCACAGCTCAGGCGGCAGAGCTGGAAATCAAACCCAGTTCCTCCAGATTAGAATGCACCTGCTCTTAGCCACTGTTCTTAGCCACTACACCACTGCTAAACATTTACTACAAGACTTTCCTAGGTGAATTTTAATGGCTTGTGCTATAGGGGGACAGCTTGGTAAAACTGTGAAGTTGATATATTTGGAAACTAGAATAGTTAAACCACCAGGAGGGCGTCCATATTTTTTGACTCTAGAAGCGCTAAGGCAGTGTGAGCGATAACCATGAAGGGTTATAGCAGTAGATGCCCATGTTTCCTGAAGTAGGATCAAATCAAAATTTTCTCAAATAGGAAATAAAGCCAGGATTGATACTCCTCTTGCACCAACCAGCAACATTCCAGGAGAGGAATTCAAGCCCGTTTATGGTTTCAAGGATCAAGACCTCCTATAGAACGCAGGGCAACGCCGCTTAGCTTCCAAGATCTGAAGGGATCGGGGTGGCCTGGGCCATCCGGGTCAAAGCCAGAATATGCCACATTCGCAACAACAACAAAACCCAACAAAATATCTGTGTCTGTGCGACCGGCTGGCCGAATACTGAGATCCATATGAAAACTGGTCCGTTCTGAATCTGGCGATGGGGCAGGCATCGCACTAGCAAAACAAACGGCTCACAATCCAGCCACCTGTATCCGCTCTCTCCCCAGCCCACCCCACCCTGCTAAGTTGCAAGGGACATCCGACTCCCATGGCTCCGGCAACGATGGCAGCACTTCTCGTCTGCTGAGCATATCGGAATGGGATCTGAATGTGGTGTCCATGGCAACCGTCCAACACGAACCTTTTTCGAGGGAGAAGGTGGTATGTGAGCGTGTCTATCTGAACCCCTGAGACTGTGTGAGTTTGGAGAGGTTGGGAAATACATTCCTCTCCCCTCCCCCCAAAAACACAGAAGCTGAAGGCAGGATTCAATTCTGCCTGAATGTAACACAGCGCAGGGTTACCAACATCTAGGTGAGACCCGAAGGCCTCCCCAAATTACAGCTTATTTCCAGATGGGGGAAATCAGATCTCCGAGAGACGATGGCTGCTTTTGGGGGACAGTTTTATAGCTTTATGGCTTCCCTGGGCTCCGCCCCCAAATTGTCAAGAATGGAGTTGGCCACACCATGCAGTCGTCCCATTTCACCGGTGTGGCGAGAGTCGGCGTGGTGTGGTGGTTAAGAGCAAGTGGACTACAGTCTGGAGAACCGAGTTCGATTCCCGGCTCCTCCACATGAAGCCTGCTGGGTGACCTTGGCCCAGACCAGAGGTGGGATCCAGCAGGTTCTCACAGGTTCCCGAGAGTAGGTTACTCATTATTTGTGTGTGCCGAGAGGGGGTAACTAATGGGTGATTTTGCCACGTGATTTTTGCCTTAGTTACGCCCCTCCTCTCAGCAGTAGCGCGCAGAACTTGAAGCAGTCTAGCAGGAGGGGCACCGGCGTGCGTGGCAGCCTGCGCCTGCGTGCATTCGTTTCCCACCCAAGGACCGGGCGCAGCAGGCTGCGCCCCCGGCCACAGCCCCGCCCCAGGAAATGCCCCTGCCTCCCCAGAATGCCCTCATTCCCCGAGTTCCCCGCCCAGCCCCATTGGCGCTACGCCACAGTTTGAATCCCACCACCATGGGAACCTGTTACTAAAATTTTTGGATCCCACCACTGGGCCCAGACCCAGTTCTCTCCGAACTCTCTGAGCCTCCCCTACCTCGCAAGGTATCTGTTGTAGGAAAAGGAAGGGAAGGGATTTTGTAAGCCACTTGGAGACTCCTTAGGGTGGAGAAAAAGCAGGGTGTAAATCCAAACTCCTCCTAGTCTTCTACCATGGCTAATTGGGCTTTTTCAAAGGAAGGGCCCATGACCAGAAAGCGGCTGCTCTATTCTGCAACACCAATCACAGTTTCCAAACAGTCTTCAAGGGCAGCCCTGCAGAAAGCACATTACAGCAGTCAAGCTTGAAGGTTTGCTGCACCAGTGAGGCCGGAACAGCTCTCAAAGTAGGGAAAGCGCTTAAAGGGCCAGATGTAGTTGATTAAAAAGCACAGTTGCTAGAAATCTTCCATTTTCTCAGCTGGAACTTCCTAATTCCTTAACCAACTTCTAACTTGGCTCTGGGGTGAGATTTACACCCCTAAATCCCAGAATTCCTGTGTAGCTTTACCAACCCTGAGAAGAGACCGCTCACTGTGTTTTGCAAGGATTAGAACAGTGACTCCTGCAGAGTCTCATCAGACAGCCTCCTTTCAGGGGTGATGGCCCTGTTGTATTTCTGCCTCAGGAATGACTGAACAATCCAATTGCTTGTGATGCAGAGTTATTACATGCTCCGGCTGAGAATTTCTAGAAAAAAAACAGTGACTCATGCAGAGATAAACGAGGCTGCCTCCTCTTCAGGCTTGTAAGCCCACTGCATTTCTACACTGGAAACAAGTGGACCCAATGCAGGCCTACGCCCTAGTGGACACTTGACACGGAAGACGCGAGGCCAGAGCAGAGACTCACGAAGAGCTGCAACAGGCAGACTCTTAAGGGAATCAACAATTCCATGCGCATCATGTTATCGGGGCAATTGGACACTTCGGTCTAGAAATATGGCAGAGCTATCCGTTGCGTCTTTCCACCCGTTCCCATTCTGGCATTGCAACAGATGCAGCTAACCGGGATTCACCTCAGCTAGGTACTAAGCATCAGCTATGACGGGCTGCGCCGCCCCTCTCAGGACTGCCAGCAGCCTAGCAGGATTGGTACGCTCCAGGTGACATTTTGGCACGGTCGACATCTCAGCAATCATCTCTCTTGGAGACCTGCCAGTCCACCCCATGTGCCAATTCTCCCGGCAACTTCTTTATCCGGCCGTGTGCTTTTGCCTAATTCTCAGGTCTTAACGAAGGCTGGACGCTTGGATTTTCCAAGGCTGGGCTCTGGGGCTGATGAAACCGAGCTGTTTTCCAACAGAACATGAGTTTTTGTTTGGAAGTGAAAGGCAGAGAGATTCCCTGGGATTACAGGCGCTGTGTCCTTTTCTCTCTCAGTTCTGGGCAGGAGCGTAGAGCCAAGATTTAGGGATGTAATTGTCCCTCTCTATTCTGCATCGGTCAGACCTCGCCTGGAATATCGTGTCCAGTTCTGGGCACCACAATTCAAGAAGGATATCGACAGGCTGGAACGGGTGCAGAGGAGGGCAGCCAAAATGGTCAAAGGTCTGGAGTCCGTGCCCTGTGAGGAGAGACTTAGGGAGCTGGGGGTGTTTAGTTTGGTGAAGAGAAGGTTACGAGGTGACATGATAGCCATGTTTAGATATTTGAAGGGATGTAACAGAGAGCTGGACTAGATGGACTCTGGTCTGATCCAGCTGGCTTGTTCTTATGTTCTTATGTCATCAGTGGTGGGATCCAAAAATTGTAATAACAGGTTCCGATGGTGGTGGGATTCAAACAGTGGCGCCGCCGCACACACGTACCTCCAGTCCCTATCGGGCAGGGAGGTTGCTTTAGTAACCCCTTCTCGGCACTCAGAAAAAATTAGTAACCACTTCTAGAGAAGTGGAGAGAACTGGTTGGATCCCACCTCTGGATGTCATGTTGGTTGAGGGAGCAAGCTTGTTTTCTTCTGCTCCAGAGACTAGGACCAGGAGGAATGGGTTCAAGGTGCAGGAAAAGAGATTCCACCTAAACATCAGGAAAAACTTCCTGACCGTCAGGGCTGTTCAACAGTGGAATGCACTCCCTCGGAGTGTGGTGGAGTCTCCTTCTGTGGATGTTTTTCAACAGAAACTGGTTGGCCATCTGTCGGGAGTTCTTTGATTCTGTGTTCCTGCTTTGCAGGGGGTTGGACTTGATGGATCTTGAGGTCTTTTCCAACTCTCTCATTCTATGATTCATCTGGCTGAGACAGCCTGTTTCTGAATCCCTGATGCACCAAGGCAAGCTGAAATTTGCCAGTGCCAAGAGACGTGCACTCCAAACATGCTCAGAGGCCCCGCATTGTGGCCGGCCACCAATTCCCAGTCTGAGCCACAGTTAGGATTGTCAGCTGCCTGAAGAAGAAAAAAATCTCTTGCCCTTTTTGTAGAGATTTCATGGGGGGTTCTTGGTTACCAGGTGATGCTGTTTATTGCCCCCTTGCCGTGAAAACCGTCAGCTGTCCATTGCTGTGCCGTAGGAGACAGGGAATTTTCCTCCAGCCCTTTCAGCAACCTCCATTTTGTGACTGTCACGAAGACGGGGAATGATTGAGTCGTCTCAGCATCCGAACCCAAATGACGTTTCCAACAAGACGGTAAAAACATAAACATTACTGACCGTTTACTGTTCTGGAATGATGTCGGTGTAACCTCAGCTTGTGGGTTCTGTGGGGCAGAACTTGGAATGGGTTTGCAACAACAATTTTTAAAAACAAAATGGTTTACTTTCTTAACATATAACATCAACATTTAACATCACACTACAAGGTCCTGTTCAGGTTTCATTTCAAATCCTTCTAGTTACAGTCTTCTGATATTGCCAAGTCCAATTCTTCCTGCAAGTGGGTTGGCTCCTGAAGACTCCAAGGGCTTGGTGAACAGGATTCAACATGATGAAGGTTTCCAGGAGAACTCTCACCCATTACAACCACAAAAAGAAACCCTTAACAAGGTGTTAAGGGCTTATACAAATCAAGGTCTGAGTCTGGTAGCCTTGTCTCCTCCAAATGAGCTCTGCAGCCTTTTGCTGCTTTGAGTCTCCACCCCTTACTGGGTCAACCCATTCTGAGCATGGGGGTTACATCGGGTTTATGTTATCTATTATCTCTGGGCTGTATTTCTATACCTCTCTTGCTCCCTTCGAGAAGGGCTGCGTCAGGTGTCTCTTCCTTGCACATGTTATCTTCACAACCACCCTGTGAAGTAGGTTGGGCTGAAGGGTGTGACAGGCAGTGGAGTTTATTGGCAGTGGAGGATCTGAACCCAGGTTTCCCAGATCGCTGGATAACCTGCTAACGGCTACTGTTTTGATTCACACTGGTACATAACCTGTGAATTTGTATCTGGTGAAGGACAGATAGTTGGCCTTTCATTACCCCAGAATCTCAGCTATCCTGCTGTACTTACATGATCTACGGAGAGCCAGCGTGGTGTGGATGTTAAGAGCAGGTGGATTCTAATCTGGAGAACTGGGTTTGATTCCCGACTCCTCTGCGTGAGTAGCAGAGGCTTATATGGTGAACCAGATTAGCTTGTGCCCTCCAACACATGCCAGCTGGGTGACCTTGGGCTAGTCACAGTTCTTCAGAGCTCTCTCAGCCCCACCCATCTCACAGGGTATTTGTTGTGGGGCAGGTGAAAGGAAAGGAGATTAAGTCCCTTTGAGAAGACTTCTTCTTCTTCTTCTTCTTCTTCTTCTTCTTCTTCTTCTTCTTCTTCTTCTTCTTCTTCTTCTTCTTCTTCTTCTTCTTCTTCTTCTTCTTCTTCTTCTTCTTCTTCTTCTTCTTCTTCTTCTTCTTCTTCTTCTTGACTCATAATCAACCTTTCTACCAGATTCTTTGTGGCTGGGGCGTTGTGTGGTTTCCAGGCTGTATGGCCGTGTTCCCGTAGCATTGTCTCCTGACGTTTCATCTGCATCCGTGGCTGGCATCTTCAGAGGATCTCTGTGACTATCGTACTATTTTTGTTCTGTATCAGGAGTACTGTTTATGTGTCTATCAACTTTGACCTCTGAAAAGACCCGTCAGGAGGAAACGTGTCTGGTCACTTCACGTAATAAGTTGCCTGCCATCGATCTGGCGTTTAGGTGTTGCTGGAGAGGCAATGTTGTCGTCTGAGTTTCTATTGAGTTATTATAATTGAAAGTGTTTAACATTGTAACATTATTTCTTTAGGCGCTGTGTAATAAAGACATATTGTGTATATGATTCATTATAATTACTACCTTCTGCTTTTCTCAAGCATTGCGGGTTCTTGACATCTAACTGCTACACCACATTGCTTTGGGGTTATATTACTTTGGGGTTATATGTGAATGTTGATGGCCCTGTTAAAAGGTTCTGAAAATCTCTGGAAAAAAACAGTGCGGTGCAGAGATCAGAGAGCTATCTGGGACACACCAGCTTCAAATCCCTGTTCTGCCCACCTCACAGGGTTGTTGGGAAGACCCAGGACTGTAGGATCAAAGACCCTGGGCCAGTCAGCTTCTCTCAGCCTACCTCACTGGACTGTTGTGAGGAGGTCCAAGATCTTGGGCTAGTCGTGTTTTCTCGGCCTACCTCTCAGGGCTGTTGTGAAGATCCAGGACTCTATGGTCCAAGACTCTAACTCAGGGGTGGCCAACCTATGGTGCTCCAGATGTTCATGGACTAAAATTCCCATCAGCCCCTGCAACCCCTACTCTAACTGATGCAGAGATGCCACAGTGGCTGTCAAGGACTAATTGGCCAATTGGCCATGCTGGCAGGGGCTGATGGGAATTGTAGTCCGTGAACATCTGGAGCGCCATAGGTTGGCCACCCCTACTCTAACTGATACAGAGATGCCACAGTGGCTGTCAAGGACAAATTGGCCAATTGGCCATGCTGGCAGGGGCTGATGGGAATTGTAGTCCGTGAACATCTAGAGCAGGGGTAGGGAACCTGCGGCTCTCCAGATGTTCAAGAACTACAATTCCCATCAGCCTCTGTCAGCATGGCCAATTGGCCATGCTGGTAGGGGCTGATGGGAATTGTAGTTCCTGAACATCTGGAGAGCCGCAGGTTCCCTACCCCTGATCTAGAGCACCATAGGTTGGCCATGCCTACTCTAACTGATACAGAGATGCCACAGTGGCTGTCAAGGATGAATTGGCCAATTGGCCATGCTGGCAGGGGCTGATGGGAATTGTAGCCCATGAACATCTAGAGCACCATAGGTTGGCCATGCCTACTCTAACTGATACAGAGATTCCACAGTGGCTGTCAAGGACTAATTGGCCAATTGGCCATGCTGGCAGGGGCTGATGGGAATTGTAGTCCATGAACATCTGGAGGACCATAGGTTGGCTGTGCCTACTCTAACTGATACAGAGATGACGGTCCTTCGAAGACAAGTTCAAAGGCAAATAGGTCTAAAATTATCTTAACTGTGATGGGCTGGATTTCCACCAGCATGAGCGGCTTCAAGGGGAAATGTTGGCTTGACGAAGTCGGGTGTAAATCCAATCGTTCTCCTGGGTAATTTTCAGAGAGTTCTTCGTCAGGTCCCAAAGCCTCGGTCCCGGACTTCTAAGTCACCCCCACTTCACCTTCGTGGCTGAACTCAGGTGGTGACTGACGCATCTAAACGCTCCCCCAAGTCCCTAGCCTCCGCTTGTGGCCTTCTCTTAGCCACACCGACGTGGCATGTGCGGCTTGACGTGCCACGTGCCATGTATTTCTGCCCTGTGGCCTGCCACGGCCTCTGCACCTCAGAGGTCCAGATTTTTAAGACCCACGCAGAGTGCGAGCAACACAATAAAGTTCTCAACTCCCTTTCTCAAGTGGCGGAGAGCCCCCGCGCTGGAGCCGACGATTAAGGGCATGTGAAATAATTAAAAGCGGTACTTTTTAGAAATGCCCCGTCCTGCTGAGAAGCAATTGTGCCAGCGAGCGGAGGTGTAAGGTGCAAATAGCATTGTCCCGTGAAATAAAAGAACCCCTGTTCCATTCGATGGCTAATGCCCAGGCAACAGATGAATAGTTTTATCAATGCCTGCGCCAGCGGGGAGCCCAATTTCCAAAGCCCGCAGCTGCAAGCATGGCGCTTTTTCCTGTTTGGAAGGTGGGCCAGGTTACCGAGTTTTCCTATGGGGACACCCGCCCCCACAACACTTTCATGTACCAAGTTACAAAAGGTTCTTTCCTTTTTATGATAATTATAGGGAGAGGGACGTTGCATGTGAATTCGAAAACAAGAATACAGCTTCCGGGCTTTGCAGAAACTTGGGGTCGCGGGAATGGCGGGGGGGCAAAGCTGGAATTAACTAGCATTTCTTTGATTGACATATTTCGGATTCCCCCCCTTTCACCATTGCCCTCGAGTTGAAGAAGAAGAAGAAGAAGAAGGAGGAGGAGGAGGAGGAGGAGGAGGAGGAGGAGGAGGAGTTTGGATTTATATCCCCCCCTTTCTCTCCTGCAGGAGACTCAAAGGGGCTGACAATCTCCTTGCCCTTCCCCCCTCACAACAAACACCCTGTCAGGTAGATGGGGCTGAGAGAGCTCCAAGAAGCTGTGACTAGCCCAAGGTCACCCAGCTGGCGTGTGTGGGAGTGTACAGGTTAATCTGAATTCCCCAGATAAGCCTCCACAGCTCAGGTGGCAGAGCGGGGAATCAAACCTGGTTCCTCTAGATTAGATACATGAGCTCTTAACCTTCTACGCCACTGCTGTTAGGTGAAGAGGGCCAGCGGATGAGCTAGGGCAGTGATAGCAAACCTTTTTGAGATCGAGTGCCCAAATTGCAACCCAAAACCCACTTATTTATTGCAAAGTGCCAAGATGGCAATTTAACCTGAATACTGAGGTTTTAGTTTAGAATAAACGGTTGGCTCCGAGGCGTGCATTACTCGGGAGTAAGCTTGGTGGTAGTCGGTGGCTTTGCTTTGAAGCAACCATGCAACTCTTCCAACGGGTGAATCACAACCCTTGGAGGGTTTACTCAGAAGCATGCCCCATTGCCAGCAACCGAGCTCACTCCCAGGTAAAGGATCGCGCTTTAGTTCTTCGCAGGAAAATCAGTGGGGTTTAACAGCGCTGAACAGGGTTACCTACACGGCTTCCCCAAAACTAGGTCTTAGGTTTAATGCTAATCATCGAGCCCAGCGGCCCAGCCCAGCCTAGATGTGGGGGGGAAGGGGGACGACTCTGTGTGTGCCCACAGAGAGGGCTCTGAGTGCCACCTCTGGCACCCGTGCCATAGGTTCACCACCACTGAGTTAGGGGAAGAAATAGAGCTGGCAACTCTTAGGTGGGGAATACTTGGCGATTTGGGGGATAGAAACTGGGAAGGGCAGAGTCGGATTGGGGGCGGGGGGGGGGAAGAGACCGCAAAGTATAATGCCATAGAATTCAATCTCCAAAGCAGGTGTTTCCTCCAGCGGAACTGATATCTGTTGTCTGTTGTGGGGAGAGGAGGAGTAGGAGTAGGAGTAGGAGTAGGAGGAGGAGGAGGAGGAGGAGGAGGAGTTTGGATTTATATCCTGCCTTTCTGTCTTGGGAGGAGACTCAAGGTGGCTTATAAACTCCTTCCCCTTCCCCTCCCCATAACAGACACCTTGTGAGGCAGGTGGCGCTCTGAGAGTTCAGAGAGAACTGCGATTAGCTCAGGGTCACCCAGCTGTCATGCGCAAGAGCGGGTAAACAAATCCAGTTCGGAAGATTAAGAAGAGAAGAAGAGTTTGGATTTATACTGCTCCTTTCTCTCCTGTGAGATGACTCAAAGCGGCTTACAAACTCTGTTCCCTTCCTTTCCCCAGCACAGACACTTTGGGGCTTTCCCCACTGACAGAGTTGAACTGGTTTCCACCTAGGCTCGCCTCAGTGAATCCCCACTGCCACCGAGCTCAACATTGTTTTGTCTCAGTTCCCTCCCCCACCCCAGAACTGCGACATCCTTGTCGCAGTTACGAACTACACTTTTCTGCCGGAACAAGGTCGATGCCGCTTCAAAGTGGGGAAGCATCGAAACGACACCTCATCCGTTCAACCAATCACGAGCCGCTTTTGTGGCATGCGCAGAACGGGAGAATCGCTGGCGGGCAAACTGTAAAAAAAAAAAAAAGAACGCTCCCGTTTCCCGCCGTAACACAAGCGCCAATCACAATCGAGGAGCGAAACAGGCACCAAGATGATCCCGCCCACTTAGCTCGGTTCCAGGGGGCCAACTCAGTTGCTGTGGGGACAGCCTGGAATCGCCCTCCACTGAAGGAAACTGAGTTGACCTTAGCTCCCTTCTGTAGTGGGGAAAGCCCCCCTGTGAGGTAGGCGGAGCTGAGAGAGTCCTGAGAGGACAGTGACTAGCCCAAAGTCACCCAGCAGGCTTCATGTGGAGGAGCCGGGAAACAAATCAAGTTCAACAGATCAAAATCCGCCGTTCATGTGGAGGAACGGGGAATCAAACCTGGTTCTCCGGATCAGTGTCCACTGCTCTTAACCACTATTTCACTGAACACTGGTTGAAAAAGTTAGAGATCTCCATGCCCCACTTGGAGATTGGTAACCTTAGGAAGATGTCTTGGGAACATCTCCACCAACTGAATCGGATCTGAGCTGGGTGCTTCTTTCCCTCCCTGTTACAGGTATTTAAACTTAGGTGTGGATGGAGGATCCCACTCAAAGAACTGTCACCAAAGGGCTCTTGACTGTTAATTTGTAGTCCACAGTGAACTGGACTAGTGGATCCAGGAGCAGCCCCAAAACACTGGGACTGTATTTTTTTGTTCTCTCTTTAAAGGATAGTTGGATATTTCTTTGGGACTTGCTTTGAAGCCAGACTGGAAAATAAATACAAAAGATATAATATGGGGAGGGTTGCTGTTTCTAATCTAGATTAGGGTCCAGTAGCCGGCATGGTGCAGTGGTTAGGATAAGTGGACTCTAATCTGGAGAACTGGGTTTGATTCCCCACTCCACCACAGGAGCAGCAGACTCTTCTCGGGTGAGCTGGATCACTTTCCCTGCTCCTGCACATGAAGCCTGCTGAGTGACCTTCTGTCTGTCACAGTTGTCTCAGAACTCTCTCACCCTTTTTCTGGGATGGCAATAGAAACATTCTATCCAGTATAAGAGAGACGAGGAGGAGCAGCAGTGGTGTAGTGGCTAAGAGCAGTGGCTAAGAGAAGGTGCACTCTGATCTGGAGGAACCGGGTTTGATTCCCAGCTCTGCTGCTTGAGTTGTAGAGGCTTATCTGAGGAATTCAGATTAGCCTGTGCACTCCCACACACGCCAGCTGGGTGACCTTGGGCTAGTCACAGCTTTTCAGAGCTCTCTCAGCCCCACCCACCTCACAGGGTGTTTGTTGTGAGGGGGGAAGGGCAAGGAGATTGTAAGCCCCTTTGAGTCTCCTACAGGAGAGAAAGGGGGGATATAAATCCAAAACTCTTCTCTCTCTCTTCTTCTTCTTGTTCTTGTTCTCATTCTCATTCTCGTTCTCCTTCTCGTTCTCCTTCTTCTTCTTCTTCTTCTTCTTCTTCTGGGATGGTGATAGAAGCTTTCCCTCCAGTATAAGAGATGAGGAATGCCTCTTTCTGGATGGCATTCAAAGTGTTCTTTCCAGAACAAGTTTGTTGAGGAATGCCTCTTTTTGGATTATGTTGGACACATTCCTTTCAGTACAAGAGAGGTGAGGAATGCCTCTTCTGGGATGGTATTACAAGCTTTCCCTCCAGTATAAGAGTTAAGGAATGCCTCTTTTTGGATAACAGTCTTTGCACTATGAGATAGTATAAGAGAGATGAGGAATGCCTCTTCTGGGATGCATTCTGGGAAGTATTCTATCCAATGAAATGAGAAATGCCTCTTCTGGGATGATGTTAGAAGCATTCTCTTCAATATAAGAGGGATGAGGAAACCCTCTTTTGGAATGGTTAAAAGTATTTCCTCCATTATAAGAGTGTAGTGGAATGCCTCTTTTTGGATGGCATTCAAAGTGTTCCTTCCAGTATAAGAGAACTGAATAATGCCTCTTCTAGAATGGTGTTAGAAGCGTTCTCTTCAATATCAGAGGGATGAGGAATCCCTCTTCTGGAACAGTGAGAAGCATTTCCTTCTGGGATAGTTAGAAGCATGGAGGAATGCCTCTCTTTGGAAGGCATTCAAAGTGTTCCTTCCAGTATAAGAGAACTGAATAATCCCTCTTCTGGGATGGGGTTACAAGCTTTCCCTCCACCATAAGAGAGTGGAGGAATGCCTCTTTTTGTATGGCATTCTTTCCAGTATAAGATGAGAATGTATAAGAGAGCTTTACCTTTTATAAATTCTTCTTCTGGGATGGTGTCAGAAGCATTCTTTTCCATATAAGGGGGATGAGGAATCTCTCCTCTGGGATGGTTGGAAGCATTTCCTTTGCTGTAAGAGTGGAGGAATGCCTCTCTTGGGATGGCATCCTGCCAGTGTAAGAGAAATGAGGAACGCCTCTTCTGGGATGGTGTCAGAAGCATTCTTTTCCATATAAGAGGGATGAGGAATCCCTCTTCTGGGATGGTTGGAAACATTTCCTCTGCTGTAAGGGTGGAGGAATGCCTCTTTGTGGATGGCATTCAAAGTGTTCCTTTTAGTATAAGAGAACTGAATAATGCCTCTTCTGGGATGGTGTCAGAAGCGTTCCATTTAAGAGGGATGAGGAATCCCTCTTCTGGGATGGTGTACAAACTTTCCCTCCACTATAAAAGCATGGAGGAATGCCTCCTTTTGGATGGTGTTCTTTCCAGTATAAGAAAATATAAGATGAATATATGAGATGAATGCCTCTTCTGGGATGGTAGTAGAAGCGTTCACTCCTGTGCAAGAGAGATTAATAATGCCTCTTCTGGGATGGTGTCAGAAGTGTTCTTTCCCATATAAGAGGGATGAGGAATCCCTCTTCTGGGACGGTTGGAAGCATTTCCTCCACTGTAAGAAAGTGGAGGAATGCCTGTGTTCAAAGTGTTCCTCACAGTATAAGAGAACTGAATAATGCCTCTTCTGGGATGGTGTCAGAAGCGTTCTCTTCAGTCTAAGAGGGATGAGGAATCCCTGTTCTGGGATGTTTAGAAGCATTTCATGCCTCATTTTGGATGGCATTCTTTCTAGTGCAAGGTAAGAAAATATAAGAGGAATGCCTCTTCTGAGATGGTGTCAGAAGCGTTCTCTTCAGTATAAGAGGGATGAGGAATCCCTGTTCTGGGATGGTTAGAAGCATTTCATGCCTCTTTTTGGATGGCATTCTTTCTAGTGTAAGATAAGAGAATATAAGAGGAATGCCTCTTCTGGGATGGTGTCAGAAGTGTTCCCTTCAGTATAAGAGGGATGAGGAATCCCTGTTCTGGGATGGTTAGAAGCATTTCATGCCTCTTTTTGGATGGCATTCTTTCTAGTGTAAGATAAGAGAATATAAGAGGAATGCCTCTTCTGAGATGGTGTCAGAAGCGTTTCCTTGGAAGCATTTCCCCTGCTGTAAGAGTGGAGGAGTGCCTCTCTGGATGGCATTCAAAGCGTTCCTTCCAGTACAAGAGAAAAGAGGAACGCCTCTTGTGGGACTGGGTAACATCCCAGGGTATGAATGTCAGGGAACGCGTCTTTTCAAAGATTGTGCAACGTGGGGCCCCGTCGCCCAAAAAAGAAGGCATTCCTTTCTCTTTATCATCCCACCCCCCCTTCCTATGCACATGATCTATGCAGCTTGACTAAACATCACCATCCACCGGTAAGATTTTTCCTCGGGGATGGTAGCCCCGCACGAGGTGGGCGGGCGGGTGGGCGCGCGGGTGGGCGGGGCCCCAGAAACCCCACCTGGCTGCGGGCGCCCGAGCCGCACCTGTTGCTCGGGGGCGGGTCCGGCCGCCTCCCCTGCGCCAAGCCGGGCGGAGCCACCCGCGCGCCCGGCGGGGGAAGAGGGGGGCGGACTACAATTCCCGTGGAGCCGGCTGGGGCGCACAGGCGCAGTGGCGGGCGGCGCCTTGGGGAGGGGGCGCCCGGGGGGGCGTGGGGGCTGACGTCACCGGGCCGGGCGGCCAATGAGCGGCGTCCGAGGGCCGGTGGGCCGGGCCGGCGGCGGCGCGCGCGGGAGGCAGCGCCTCGCGAGCTGCCCATTCAAGCTCGGCTGGCAGCGCGGCCGCAGCAGCCGCCGCCGCCGCTCGTCGCGCCCGGCCCGGGCATCCCCGCGGGCGCCGCTTGGATGCCTCTTCCCCGGGGGCGGCAGCGCGCCGAGCCCGGGCTGGCAGCATGGAGCCGTCGGGGCCCTTCCCCGACCCCGCCGGGGCCGATCCGGACGCCGACGAGCCGCGCTGCCCGGGCCCGCCCTCGGGGGACGAGCCGCGCCCGCCCGCTGCCGCCGCCGCCGCGCTGCCCAGCCTGGCTCCGGCGGCGGGGCCCCTGCGGGCTCCTCCCCCGGTGGCCGCCCTCCGCCCGGCCTCTCGCCAAGGCAGCCAGCCCAACGTGAGCGGCGACCACTGGGCGGGCCCCCCCGGACACTCGCCCAGCTCCAGCGGCGGTGGAGGTGGCGGCGGCGGCGGCGGGGGGGCGGGCGGCGGCGGCGGCGGCGGGGGGAGCAAGCACCGGCAGGCCAGCCCGTTGGCGCACCGGCGGGACAGCAACCCGTTCACCGAGATCGCCATGAGCTCGTGCAAGTACACCGGCGGCGTCATGAAGCCGCTCAGCCGCCTCAGCGCGTCCCGTCGGAACCTGCTCGACGCCGCCGCCGAGCCCGAGGCGCAGCCGCTGCAACTGCTGGCCGCCGGCGGGCCCGGCCCCCCGCCCGAGATCGTCATCTCCCGGGAGGACAACCACTCGCCCCAGGGCCTGCTCCGCCCGCACCCCAACGCCGTCGGGGCCGGCCCCGCCGCCGCCGCCGCCGCCCACAAGCACCCCGCGCCGCCCGGCGGGCCCGCCTTCGCCAAGGCGCACAAGCGCAAGAACCAGAACATCGGCTACCGCCTCGGCCACCGGCGCGCCCTCTTCGAGAAGCGCAAGCGGCTCAGCGACTACGCGCTCATCTTCGGCATGTTCGGCATCGTCGTGATGGTCATCGAGACCGAGCTGTCGTGGGGCTTGTACTCCAAGGTGGGCAGCGGGCGCGCGGCGGCCTCTCCGGGCCGCGGGAGGGGGGCACGGGTCTGCCCAAACCCCAGGGGGGCACCGACCTCTCCAAACCAGAAGGGCGCGCCGGCCTCTCCAAATGACGGGCGGGGAGGGGGGATCCCGACCTCTCCAAATTGGACGGGGGCATTGATCTCTCCAAACCAGAGGGGGGGGGGCACCCATCGGTCCTAACCGCGGGGGGGACACCGATCTCCAAACCACGGAAAGGTGGGGGGTGACCGACCTCTCCAAACCAGAAGGGCGCGCCGGCCTCTCCAAATGACGGGCGGGGAGGGGGACCCCGACCTCTCCGAATTGGACGGGGGCACTGATCTCTCCAAACCAGAGCGGGGGGGCACCCATCGGTCCAAACCGCGGGGGGGGGGCACCGATCGCCAAACCACGGAAAGGCGCGGGGGGGGACCGACCTCTCCAAACCAGAGGGGCGCGCCGACCTCTCCAAATGCGCCCTGGAATTGCGCACTACCCTCGGGGGGGACAGAACGAAACGGGGCACATTTCCCAACCTCGGGGGGGGGGCCGGGAAGGGGCCAAGGGGAGCCGAGAGGGTAAAGCGCGCCCCCGACCCCCCCCCCCTCCCCAACGCGCTGTTAGCGCCGAAATTGCGCGCCCCCCCCCCCTTTCCGCCCTAAGCTCAGCTCCAAGTTTGGCCGGTTTTCTCCGCTGGCGGGCTGGTCGTGCGGGGCGGGAGGGAAGAGAAGCGGAAGGAGGATCCCCGTTGCTTCTCTGCCGCTCCCCGCTTCGCGATCTGTGCAGCCGCCCTCGGAGCCGGGATCCCTGGTGAGTCTCCGGCTGTCTCCGAAAAGAAAGAGAGTTACAGGTGGCAGGGAGGAGGGCTGGGAAACTGGGTTTGTGGGGGAGGCGTGGAGCAAGAGAAGCCCCCCCCCCAGGGCTTTCCTAGGGTCTTCTGGGAGCTCAGTTGAAGAAGAGAAGGGGCTACAGCCCCCCCCCATTTTCCCATGATCCAGGCATGAATTTCTGCCTTCCCCCAACCACCCCTTAACAGACAGAAACGCATGAAAATGGGGAGGGGGGAGGGAGAGACGCTTGCTTTCTAAGAAAAAGGGGAGCAGAGCTTTTCTCTCTTTCAACTTCTAAGGGGGGGAGTTAAAGGGGATGATCTACTTCCTGTCCTCCCACCCTCTCCCCCCCCCCATTAATCCCTGCTGTGCTTGGCTGTTGATTTTGCAGGGGATGACGTGGGGGGGTCTTTTTGAGACTGCGGTGTTCTGATCTCTGGGGCGTCTGGGGGTGGGGGTTAGATGGCTGGCTTGAAGCCCCCCTTATCTTTAAACAGGGCTCGTAAAGGGTTCTTTGGGTTGTGAAGCCCTCGGGTTCCCTCAGGGCGGAAAGAATAGCCCTGCGTTCTCCTTTTGGGATCGGAGGCCATCTGCCCGGTTGCTTCGTCTGCCTGTCTGCAGCTCCCGTCTCCCCGCCCCCCCCCTTTCTGATTTATTCAGGGTTAAAACAAGTTCTCCATCCCCGCTTGTTTCGGGGGTTCCCTCAACTGGATGCAAACACAATTTAGGGGCAGAAGGAAAATATAACCCAGTGCAAAATTTGAGTTTTCTGTCTCCCCCCCCCCCGCCCCCCACAGCTGCCCTGCCCCACCACGTTCAAACAACTTTTTTTGTACCGGGTCTTGAAGGCAGTGTATGGACCCCGGGGGAAAGGAGGAGTGGCGCGTGGGGGGGGGGGATTTTCCACCTCCCACAGACTAAATGGCTGCAGCCCAGGGACGTTTGTAATGTGTTGGCGTAGTGGCTAAGAGCAGGTGCACTCTAATCTGGAGAACCGGGTTTGATTCCCCGCTCTGCCGCTTGAGCTGTGTGGGGCTTATCTGGGGAACCGGATTAGATTGGGCACTCCAACACACGCCTGCTGGGTGACCTTGGGCTAGTCACAGTTCTTGGGAGCTCTCTCATCCCCACCCACCTCACTGGATGTTTGTTGTGGGGAGAGGAAGGGAACGGAGCTTGTCTGCCCCTTTGAGTCTCCTACAGGAGAGAAAGGGAAACCTCTCTGGCTTCCAAAGGCTTTGTTGGGGGCTTTCCCGTGCTTAGGTTGTCTTGATATCTTTTCCAATCTGTCTCAGCCGGCATTAAGGAGTGGGGGTGGGGGTGGGGGTGGGGGCGGACCTGCAAGCTGAAGACCCCAGCTCTGACTTTGTCCAAATTCGGGAAGCTGCCTTGCTTTTAAGCACTCTTTTCGCTGAAGATGGCGACTGTGCCCACGCTCTGGGCAGAGGTGTATCGGGGGGAAATGGCGCCCGGGGGAAACACCTGTCCCGAGTGCCCCCCGTGCCCCCTCAACCTCATGTCTTGTCCCCTAGTGCGTGGGGGGGGGGGCGGGGGGCTCGGACAGATCTGTCCCCTGAGCCCCAGGCCTGGGGAGGGCAGGGAGGCCGTGGGGCTTGGGGGGGCGCCTCAGACGGGCACTGTGGCACTGCTTCTTAGCCAGGTCGGCGCAGGGGAGGAGGTGGGCGCCCCCCTGCCATTGCGCCCGGGGTCATTTGATCCCCGTTCCCACTGCACATACGCCACTGGCTCTGGGCAACGGCTTGCCTTTTCAAATCTGGCCTCTCCCCCTCTGAGCTCTGACCTTGTGCTGTCCTGTGGCAGGGAGTTCCAGAAGTTAAGTGTACGCAATGCACAGATGACACTTGTCCCACCTGACTGTAAGGGGTGGTCTTGCTCCTGTAGCTCCAGTCTCTTCTCCCCCCTCCCCAATTTCTTCAGGGATTGTGTGTGTTCTCCGTCCCTGTTTTGCAGGGTTCCCTCTAATCTGGCAAGCGTGGCGTAGTGTTTCGGAGCAGCGGACTTTAATCCGGAGAACTGGGTTCGATTCCCCACTCCGCCACCTGAGCGGTGTACTCTAATCTGGAAAACTGGATTCGTTTCCCCGTTCCTACACTCCTGCTGGGTGGCTTTGGGCTGGTCCCAGTGCTCTCCGAACTCTCTCAGCCCCACCTGCCTGTTGCCCGTTGTGAAGAGAGGAAGGGAAAAGAGTTTGTAAGCCGCCTTGAGTCTCTTTGCAGGAGGAGAAAAGTGGGGTATAAATCCAAAGTGCTTTTCTTCTTTGTGAGATGTATGTGTGTGGAGACTCCAGACATACACTCTCAAGAAATAGCAGGCGGGTGGGAATTCTATCTGGTGGCAGAAAGGGCCATCGAGTCACAGCCGAGACACAGCGTGGTGTAGTGGTTAAGAGCAGGTGGATTCTAATCTGGAGAACCGGGTTTGATTCTCCAGTCCTCCACCAGAGTGGCGGAGGTTTATCTGGTGAACCAGATGCGTTTCAGCACTTCTACATTCCTGCTGGGTGACCTCTCTGATCTCTCTCAGCCCCACCTGCCTCACACGGTGTCTGTTGTGGGGAGAGGAAGGGAAAGGAGCTTGTCAGCCACCCTGAGTCTCCTTACAGGAGAGAAAGGCGGGGTATCAATCCGAACTCTTCTTATAGTGACCCTGTAAGGCACAGGTGTCAAACTCGCGGCCCTCCAGATGTTATGGACTACAGTTCCCATCATCCCCTGCCAGCATGATGCTGGCAGGGGATGATGGGAACTGTAGTCCATAACATCTGGAGGGGGGGGGGGTGGGGGGGGGGGGGGGGGGGGGGGGGGGGGGTGGGGGGGGGGGGGGGGGGGGGGGGGGGGGTGGTTGGGGGGGGGGGGGGTGGGGGGGGCGGGGGGTGCGGGAGCGTGGGGGGGGGGGGGGGGGGGGCCGGGGGGGGGGGGGGGTGTGGGGGGGGGGGGGGGTGGGGGGGGGGGGGGTGGGTGGGCGGGGTGTTGGGGGGGGGGGGGGCTGGTTGGGTGGGGGGGTGGGTGGGTGGGGCTGGGGTGTGGGGGGGGGGGGGTGGGGGGGGGGGGGGGGGGGGGGGGGGGGGGGTGGGGGGGGGGGGGGGTGGGGGGGGGGGGGGGTGGGGGGGGGGGGGGGTGGGGGGGGGGGGGGGTGGGGGGGGGGGGGGGTGGGGGGGGGGGGGGGTGGGGGGGGGGGGGGGTGGGGGGGGGGGGGGGTGGGGGGGGGGGGGGGTGGGGGGGGGGGGGGGTGGGGGGGGGGGGGGGTGGGGGGGGGGGGGGGTGGGGGGGGGGGGGGGTGGGGGGGGGGGGGGGTGGGGGGGGGGGGGGGTGGGGGGGGGGGGGGGTGGGGGGGGGGGGGGGTGGGGGGGGGGGGGGGTGGGGGGGGGGGGGGGTGGGGGGGGGGGGGGGTGGGGGGGGGGGGGGGTGGGGGGGGGGGGGGGTGGGGGGGGGGGGGGGTGGGGGGGGGGGGGGGTGGGGGGGGGGGGGGGTGGGGGGGGGGGGGGGTGGGGGGGGGGGGGGGTGGGGGGGGGGGGGGGTGGGGGGGGGGGGGGGTGGGGGGGGGGGGGGGTGGGGGGGGGGGGGGGTGGGGGGGGGGGGGGGTGGGGGGGGGGGGGGGTGGGGGGGGGGGGGGGTGGGGGGGGGGGGGGGTGGGGGGGGGGGGGGGTGGGGGGGGGGGGGGGTGGGGGGGGGGGGGGGTGGGGGGGGGGGGGGGTGGGGGGGGGGGGGGGTGGGGGGGGGGGGGGGTGGGGGGGGGGGGGGGTGGGGGGGGGGGGGGGTGGGGGGGGGGGGGGGTGGGGGGGGGGGGGGGTGGGGGGGGGGGGGGGTGGGGGGGGGGGGGGGTGGGGGGGGGGGGGGGTGGGGGGGGGGGGGGGTGGGGGGGGGGGGGGGTGGGGGGGGGGGGGGGTGGGGGGGGGGGGGGGTGGGGGGGGGGGGGGGTGGGGGGGGGGGGGGGTGGGGGGGGGGGGGGGTGGGGGGGGGGGGGGGTGGGGGGGGGGGGGGGTGGGGGGGGGGGGGGGTGGGGGGGGGGGGGGGTGGGGGGGGGGGGGGGTGGGGGGGGGGGGGGGTGGGGGGGGGGGGGGGTGGGGGGGGGGGGGGGTGGGGGGGGGGGGGGGTGGGGGGGGGGGGGGGTGGGGGGGGGGGGGGGTGGGGGGGGGGGGGGGTGGGGGGGGGGGGGGGTGGGGGGGGGGGGGGGTGGGGGGGGGGGGGGGTGGGGGGGGGGGGGGGTGGGGGGGGGGGGGGGTGGGGGGGGGGGGGGGTGGGGGGGGGGGGGGGTGGGGGGGGGGGGGGGTGGGGGGGGGGGGGGGTGGGGGGGGGGGGGGGTGGGGGGGGGGGGGGGTGGGGGGGGGGGGGGGTGGGGGGGGGGGGGGGTGGGGGGGGGGGGGGGTGGGGGGGGGGGGGGGTGGGGGGGGGGGGGGGTGGGGGGGGGGGGGGGTGGGGGGGGGGGGGGGTGGGGGGGGGGGGGGGTGGGGGGGGGGGGGGGTGGGGGGGGGGGGGGGTGGGGGGGGGGGGGGGTGGGGGGGGGGGGGGGTGGGGGGGGGGGGGGGTGGGGGGGGGGGGGGGTGGGGGGGGGGGGGGGTGGGGGGGGGGGGGGGTGGGGGGGGGGGGGGGTGGGGGGGGGGGGGGGTGGGGGGGGGGGGGGGTGGGGGGGGGGGGGGGTGGGGGGGGGGGGGGGTGGGGGGGGGGGGGGGTGGGGGGGGGGGGGGGTGGGGGGGGGGGGGGGTGGGGGGGGGGGGGGGTGGGGGGGGGGGGGGGTGGGGGGGGGGGGGGGTGGGGGGGGGGGGGGGTGGGGGGGGGGGGGGGTGGGGGGGGGGGGGGGTGGGGGGGGGGGGGGGTGGGGGGGGGGGGGGGTGGGGGGGGGGGGGGGTGGGGGGGGGGGGGGGTGGGGGGGGGGGGGGGTGGGGGGGGGGGGGGGTGGGGGGGGGGGGGGGTGGGGGGGGGGGGGGGTGGGGGGGGGGGGGGGTGGGGGGGGGGGGGGGTGGGGGGGGGGGGGGGTGGGGGGGGGGGGGGGTGGGGGGGGGGGGGGGTGGGGGGGGGGGGGGGTGGGGGGGGGGGGGGGTGGGGGGGGGGGGGGGTGGGGGGGGGGGGGGGTGGGGGGGGGGGGGGGTGGGGGGGGGGGGGGGTGGGGGGGGGGGGGGGTGGGGGGGGGGGGGGGTGGGGGGGGGGGGGGGTGGGGGGGGGGGGGGGTGGGGGGGGGGGGGGGTGGGGGGGGGGGGGGGTGGGGGGGGGGGGGGGTGGGGGGGGGGGGGGGTGGGGGGGGGGGGGGGTGGGGGGGGGGGGGGGTGGGGGGGGGGGGGGGTGGGGGGGGGGGGGGGTGGGGGGGGGGGGGGGTGGGGGGGGGGGGGGGTGGGGGGGGGGGGGGGTGGGGGGGGGGGGGGGTGGGGGGGGGGGGGGGTGGGGGGGGGGGGGGGTGGGGGGGGGGGGGGGTGGGGGGGGGGGGGGGTGGGGGGGGGGGGGGGTGGGGGGGGGGGGGGGTGGGGGGGGGGGGGGGTGGGGGGGGGGGGGGGTGGGGGGGGGGGGGGGTGGGGGGGGGGGGGGGTGGGGGGGGGGGGGGGTGGGGGGGGGGGGGGGTGGGGGGGGGGGGGGGTGGGGGGGGGGGGGGGTGGGGGGGGGGGGGGGTGGGGGGGGGGGGGGGTGGGGGGGGGGGGGGGTGGGGGGGGGGGGGGGTGGGGGGGGGGGGGGGTGGGGGGGGGGGGGGGTGGGGGGGGGGGGGGGTGGGGGGGGGGGGGGGTGGGGGGGGGGGGGGGTGGGGGGGGGGGGGGGTGGGGGGGGGGGGGGGTGGGGGGGGACTGCGGCTCTCCAGATGTTCAGGAACTACAATTCCCATCAGCCTCTGTCAGCATGGCCAATTGGCCATGCTGGTAGGGGCTGATGGGAATTGTAGTTCCTGAACATCTGGAGAGCCGCAGGTTCCCTACCCCTGGTCTAGGACATGAAATGGGGCAGTACGGTTACAGCTGGGAGAAGATGAAGAAAAGTTGTTTTTTATACTCTGCTTTTCTCTATCTTTAAGGAGTCTTGAAGGGTGCTTACAAACCCCTTTTCCCTTCCTCTCCCCACATTTGTGAGGCTGGTGGTGCTGAGGGAGTTCTGAGAGAACTGTGACTGGGCCACGGTCACCCAGCAGGCTTCACATGCAGGAACAGGAAAACAAATCCAGTTCACCAGAGTCCCCCGGTCATGTGGCTCAGTGGGGGATCGAACCCGGTTCTTCAGATCAGCGTCTGCCGCTCTTAACCGCTACAGCATGCTAGCTTAAATTACGGTTGGGGACCTGCTGGCAGGATATTCAGAGAAACTTTTTAACAGTAACAGCAGTTCAAGGATGAAATGGGTCACCCTGGGATGTTATAGGTCAGTGGTGGCGAACCTTTGGCACGCCAGATGTTATGGACTACAATTCCCATCAGCCCCTGCCAGCATGCCCAATTGGAATTGTAGTCCATAACATCTGGCGTGCCAAAGGTTCGCCACCTGGGGGGGTGGGGGGGGGGGGGGGTGGGGGGGGGGGGGGGGGGGGGGGGGTAGGGGGGGGGGGGGGGGGGGGGGGGGGGGGGGGGGGGTGGGGGGGGGGGGTAGTTCCTGAACATCTGGAGAGCCGCAGGTTCCCTACCCCTGTCCTAGACACCATGCAATGTTGATACACCCTAAGATCACATTTGCCTTTTGGGTCGTCCCTTCACACTGATTGCCCCTATTCCATTTTTCAGTCCAGAAGAAGTAGAGTTTGGATTTCTACCCTGCCTCTCTTTCCTATAAGGAGACTCAAGGCGATTTACAAGCTCCTTTCCCTTCCTCTCCCCACAACAGACACCTTCTGAGGCAGGTGGGGCTGAGAGAGTCCTGAGAGAACCGTGACTGGCCCAAGGTCACCCAGCAGGAATGGAGGAGTGTGAAAACACATCTGGTTCACCAGATAAGCCTCTGCCACTCAGGTTCTGAGAGCCCAGAACTAGACCAAGATCGCCCAGCAGGCTTCATGTGCAGGAGTAGGGAAACAAACCTGGATAAACAGATAAGAGTCTGCCGCTCATGTGGAGGAAGGGGGAATCAAACCTCGTTCTCCAGATTAGAATCCACTGCTCTTAACCACTACACCATGCTGGCTCTTAACACCCGACCAACACCCCAGGATCCCGTTCACACACACTACTATCCAGAAGAGTATCCTCCATGGAGTACATTTTTACTACCCAGGCACAAAAGTTTACATCAACCCCTCCCCCTTCCTCCATTCTGCCTCAGCACAACAGCCCTGAGGGGTAGGCTAGCCCGAGAAACAGTGACCGGCTCAAGGTCACTTGACAAACTTCCATGGCAGGGCGGGGGTCCCCACCTGGGTCTCCTATGTCCTAGTCTGGCACTATAAGCGCCGCGTCACACTAGCTGTAGATAATAATAATACCGGCAGGAGGCTGGCCTCCCTCGCAAGATTGTTGTGAGGACTGGGTTGCGAGCAACGGTGTGGGAAAGCTCTGTGCAAACACAGCCGTCCCCGCCCCCCACCCCCGGTTGCCCGCCCTGTTTCTCCCCTCCCTTCCCCGACTTCCACACGAACAGTTTGCTTTTGCGGCTGCATTTGGAAAGCCGGGGCAGAGAAGCTCTCTGCAGGAAAGGAAGCGTTGGCATGGGAACTCCGGAGGGCCTCAAAAGAGTGGCAGGAGTCGGGGTTGCTCTCGAGGTGCGCCCCTGCCTCTTCTCCCCACCCTTTGAAATCTTTGCAGGGCAGGACGCTGGCGCGGTGCCCTCCTTTGGGTTGGCGTTCTCAGAAACACAATAACAGGACCCAAGGCCGCGACCAGGGTGGGGACGGCGCTTTCTTCTTTTGCCAGTCAGGGACTAAAAATATCTTCCTCTCTCCCCGCTTTCTGCCTGGTACGGGCTCTAGGGAAGCACCAGAGTTGGTGTGCGCTCCTCCTGCCCCCCCCCAGCCCTCCCCACGAGGAGCTGAATATTACTCACTGAGGCCTCAGAGAGAGAGAGAGAGAGAGAGAGAGAGAGAGAGAGAGAGAGAGAGATCCTGGAAATCAAAGGTGGGCAGCGTGGTTCCCCTGATCCGGGAACATGGAGGGCTGGCTGCGCTTTTTGGATTGGCCGTCGGCACTCTGCACGTGCTCAGATTGGTGTGGTGGTGAAGACCGATGGATTGTAATCTGGAGAACCGGGTTTGATCTCCCACTCCTCCGCATGAATGGCAGATTCTAACCTGGAGAATCGACTTTGTTTCCCAGCTCCTACACATGAAGCCTGCTGGCTGACCTTCTGCCAGTCCCGGTTCTCTACGAACACTCTCAGCCCCACCTGCCTCACAAGGTGTCTGTTGTGGGGAGAGGAAGGGAAAAGGGGTTTGCAAACTGCCTTGAGACTCCGAGCCCTTCTGATCTTCTCGAAAAGTTGAGTTTTCTTTAGTTTGCAAAAATTGGGGGAGAGTTGACGCTTTCCTGACCTCCTCGGGCAAACAGTTTCACTTGGCAAGACCCACTTCCGTTATAACCCCCAGTGGGCGTTAAGATGTGGAGCCAAGGGGCTCTTTATTACCCCTGGCACACAAGGGGGTTCGTTTTCGGCCTTGGCCCCTTCCTGCCGGAATAGTCTGCCAGAGGAGATCACGGTCCTGCGGAATTTCACGGGGTTCTGCAAGGCCTGGGAAACAGAGCTGTTTTGCTAGGCATTTCGTTGAGGCCAATTTGTGACTACCAGTGGGACCCCCAGGCCTACCCTGTTTCCCCGAATATAAGACATCCCCTGAAAATAAGACGTAGTAGAGGTTTTGCTGAAGTGCGACATATAAGGCATCCCCTGAAAGTAAGACGTAGCAAAGTTTTTGTTTGGAAGCATGCCCGACGAACAGAACACAATAAAATAAGACATCCCCTGAATATAAGACATAGATCATCTTTGGGAGCAAAAATTAATATAAGACACTGTCTTATTTTCGGGGAAACACGGTAGGTGTTTCCTTAGCCCCTGTGTAGGTTTCCTTCTCTACTTAGTTTTTACAACTCTTAGTGCAGTCCTGTTTATTAACTTTCTGATTTTATGGACTACGTTGGTTATTTTATCGTTCTATTTGGGCACTGTTTCGTTTTAAATTATGGGTTTTAGTCGAAGCAGCTTTTATGTGCTACGCTGTTGATCGTACATCGCCCCGAGCCAAATATGGGAGGGGTGATTAACAAATCTAACAAACAAACAAGCAAATACAGAAACAAATAAAACATGGGGACAGGCCGTTGCTGATTTTGCCCGTTTCAGGTTGAAGAAGAAGAGTTGGATTTATATCCCCTCTTTCTCACCTCTAGGAGACTCAAAGGGGCTTATAAACTCCCTTTTCCTCCCCCCCCCCTCACAACAAACACCCTGTAAGGTGGGTGGGGCTGAGAGAGCTCAGAAGAACTGTGACTAGCCCAAGGACACCCAGCTGGCGTGTGTTGGAGTGTACAAGCTAATCTGGTTCAACAGATAAGCCTCCACAGCTCAAGAGGCAGAGCGGGGAATCAAACCCGGTTCCTCCAGATTAGAGTACACCTGCTCTTAACCACTACGCCCAGAGGTGGGATCCAGCAGGTTCTCACAGGTTCCCGAGAGTAGGTTACTAATTATTTGTGTGTGCCGAGAGGGGGTTACTAATTGGTGATTTTGCCACGTGATTTTTGCCTTAGTTACGCCCCTCCTCTCAGCAGTAAGCGTGCAGGAACTTGAAAGAAGAAGAAAGAAGGAGTTTGGATTTAGATCCCCCTTTCTCCTCTCTGCAGGAGACTCAAAGGGAGCTTACAATCTCCTTGCCCTTCCCCCCCTCACAGCAAACACCCTGTGGAGGTGGGTGGAAAGAACTGAGAGAGCTTCGTGGAGAGCTGCCCGAGCTAGCCCAAGGTCACCCAGCTGGCGTGTGTGGGAGTGTACAGGCTAATCTGAATTCCCCAGATAAGCCTCCACAGCTCAGGCGGCAGAGCTGGGAATCAAACCCGGATCCTCCCGATTAGAGTACACCTGCTCTTAACCACTATGCCACTGCTGCTCCCTAAAGTGACTAAACTGAGAGTATCATACTGTGGTGACAAAATAGGTTGGTTCCTCACAGGGCAAATATAACGGGTGTAGGATGCAATACAAACTGTTTTGGAGGGTCCTGTCCCCAAAATGAGTCCTCCCCATTTTTCCCCCTCAACCTGTGATTTTCAAAAATTGCTAAACAAGTGATCCTTTGGGAGCCCCTCTAGCATGAACAGCCAGACATGAAGTGTTTTATTTCCCTCCCTTCCACTGCACTGTCGACGGTCAGGGAGAATCCGCCTGCCATTGCCCTGCTGTAGCAGGGAGACCCCTTTTTCTTATTAAATTTTGTGTGTGTGTTGCACATGCGCAGCTATGTAGGTGCAGCCGATCATCTTGTGGGACAATCGGCGTAGCTGGGGGGGCTTATTGTAGCTACGTGTGAGTTGCAGGGAATTTTTTTTTAAAGGAGAAGTGTCTTAGTTTGAATCTTCGAAAGCAACCCAGATTGTTTCTGTGGGCTCCAGCCGCTGCCTGCGTGGCACGCATGTGAACGGGGGAGAAAAGAAAATGGGTTTCTTTATAACGACAGCAGCCCGTTATATGGGGTGCTGTGTGGTTTCCGGGCTGTGTGGCCGTGTTCTAGCAGCATTCTCTCCTGGCGTTTCGCCTGCATCTGTGGCTGGCATCTTCAGAGGATCTCTGAAGATGCTCTGAAGATGCCAGCCACAGATACAGTAGCGTCAGAAAATGCTGCTAGGACATGACCATTGTAGCTCGGGAAACCACAGCACCAGTATTGATTCAACCGGTGAAAGCCTTCAACAATACATAGCCCGTTATATGTTTGCTGTGCAGAATTGACGAATGAGAAGTCAACAGTTGCTGTAAAAGACAATAATATTAGGAAAGGTTGAAAGCAACTGGAAAAGAGAAGAAGAGAAGAAGAAGAGTTTGGATTTATATCTCCCCTTTCTCTCCTGTAGGAGACTCAAAGGGGCTGACAATCTCCTTGCCCTTCCCCCCTCACAACAAACACCCTGTGAGGTAGGTGGGGCTGAGAGAGCTCCGAGAAGCTGTGACTAGCCCAAGGTCACCCAGCTGGCGTGTGTGGGAGCGTACAGGCTAATCTGAATTCCCCAGATAAGCCTCCACAGCTCAGGCGGCAGAGCTGGGAATCAAACCCGGTTCCTCCAGATTAGATACACGAGCTCTTAACCTCCTACGCCACTGCTGCTCCTCCTGGAAGGAGACTCAAGGTGGCTTACAAACTCCTTTCCATTGCTCTCCCCACAACAGATACCTTGTGAGACTGAGCAAGTTCTGAGAGAACTGGGACTAGCCCAAGGTCACTCAGCAGGAATGTAGGGGTTCAGAAACCTATCTGGTTCACCAGATAAGCCGCTGCCACTCAGCTGGAGGAGTGGGGAATCAAACCCAGTTCTCCAGATTAGAATCCACCTGCTCTTCACCACTACACCACGCTGGCTCTTCATGAGTTGGATCAGCCAAGGAAGACGCAGCCTTCAGTTTGCAAGACCGGGGCAAGGCTGTTAGCGATGGAACATTTTGGAGGGCAGTGATTCCCCCGCGAGTCGGGAGTCATTTGATAGCACTTAACACTCAAGCAGAGGAGGGAAGAAATTGCAAACGGTGGGGTGAGAAGGCCTTGGAAAGGGAGAAGTACAACTTGCATTTAGCTTCTGGCATAGAGTTATGCACGCCTCAGTTGGATGGGTGGATCCTTCTATTATTGTAGATGTTCTTCGTGATGACCCTAGCAGACCTTTGTGAAACTGAAGTCTCTTTCTGGCCAGATCAGGGCTATAAAAGCCTGTAGTGTATTCTTAATTCAATCAAGGTACAAGCCACTTATCAACGCTGCTAAAGAGGTAACCAATAAATTGTAACGTGTGAAGTGTTTTAACAATGCCAAGGTGCTCAGGGTGGCAGAAGAGCACATCGCAACGCATAAGTGATAACGACACACGTCCCTTCTATAGGTTCCGCTTATGGCCAACCTGTGCTATCTAGTACAATACATAAATATACAGCTATTTCAAGGGTAAGACCTCACAGTTGGGCCAAAAGAGCTGGGAGCTGGGCCAAAACTGACAACATGAATTTCAACAGAGATAAATGTAACATACACTTAGGCAGAAAAAATGTACAGATATAGGAGAGGGGACACCTGACTTGACAACACTACATGCGAATGGGATCTGGGAGTCTTGGTAGACCACAGACTGAACATGAGTCAGCAGTGTGATGCGGCAGCCACGAAAGCCAATGCGATTCTGGGATGCATCAACAGGAGTGTAGTGTCCAGAGGGAGGGCGTAATCATACCACTCTCTATTCTGCATTGGTCAGTTCTCACCTGCAGGACTATGTCCAGTTCTGAGCACCACAATTCAAGAAGGATATTGACAAGGTGAAATGGGTCCTACCTTGCTCCCAAGGTTGGACTCAAAGAACATAAGAACACGCCAGCTGGATCAGACCAGAGTCCATCTAGTCCAGCATTCTGCTACTCGCAGTGGCCCACCAGGTGCCTTTGGGAGCTCACGTGCAGAATGTGAAAGCAATGGCCTTCTGCTGCTGCTGCTGCTCCTGAGCACCTGGTCTGGTTTGCAATCTGAGATCAAGGAGGATTACAGCATCGCTCCTCCCACCTCTGTTTTCTCACAACATCCCTGTGAGGCAAGCCAGGCTGAGAATTTGGGATAGCCTTGAGGTCACCTGTCGAGTTGGTAGAAATGGGGACTCAAACCCAGGTTGCCCAGTCTGCTACACTGTCTGCTACACCACACTGCCTCTCAAGATTCTCTGAAGAGGAGGAGGAGTAGGAGTAGTTATACCCCGCCCTTCTCTCCTGTAAGGAGTCTCAAAATGACTTACAAATGCCTTCCCTTCTGCACTCTTAGTTTATAGCTTCGCTTTGAGTCCTTGGAGCTCCGCGGCATATCCTGCAAAACCCAGAACGTGGCACCTGTAAATAGAATATCGGTAAATAAACAAATGCACTTGTACTCAGCGCGCCGCCATTTAAAATCGTGCCAACCACGAAAATGTGTTAAACTTGTTTTGTGTGACAGTAATGAAGACTCGGGAGGATGGAACTCACATTGAGCGCTGGCGTTGTCTCATTGTATTTTAATTTTGTTTGTTAAACGGAAGGGCACTTTGAGCTCCGTCACCCGCCCAGGAGTGCTGAGCTGGGCTTTTGTGTGTTTACATTTAATCTGTCGCTCGCAGGTCACCCTGGGGATCGGTCAGCAGAAGGGCGGTGGGCACACCTTTGAAATATAATTTTTATTTGGTCTAGGTCCCGCTCTCGGTGACTCAAAGTGACTTACAACATTGTTGCCGTCTTTTTATTCTCACAACGCCCCTGTGAGGTAGGGTCGGCTGTGCTCAACTTACTCAAGATCATCCAGTTAGCTTCTGTGGCCGATGGGGGATTTGAACCCGGTTTCCTGTGTCCTGTTCCAACACTGTAACCTTATTGGTTTATGTACCGTGTATCTTAGAACATAAGAACATAAGAAAGAGCCTGCTGGATCAGACCAGAGTCCATCTAGTCCAGCACTCTGCTACTCGCAGTGGCCCACCAGGTGCCTTTGGGAGCTCACCTGCAGGAGGTGAAAGCAATGACCTTCTGCTGCTGTTGCTCCCGATCACCTGGTCTGCTAAGGCATTTGCAATCTCAGATCAAAGAGGATCAAGATTGGTAGCCATAAATCGACTTCTCCTCCATAAATCTGTCCAAGCCCCTTTTAAAGCTATCCAGGTGAGTGGCCATCATCACCTCCTGTGGCAGCATATTCCAAACACCACTCACACGTTGCGTGAAGAAGTGTTTCCTTTTATTAGTCCTAATTCTTCCCCCCAGCATTTTCAATGAATGCCCCCTGGTTCTAGTATTGTGAGAAAGAGAGAAAAATTTCTCTCTGTCAACATTTTCTACCCCATGCATAATTTTATAGACTTCAATCATATCCCCCCTCAGACGTCTCCTCTCCAAACTAAAGAGTCCCAAACGCTGCAGCCTCTCTTCATAAGGAAGGTGCTCCAGTCCCTCAATCATCCTCGTTGCCCTTAATGAAGCTCAAAGAAATGTATGCATAGCCGAAGAAGAGAAAAAGGAGAAGAGTTTGGATTTATATCCCACCTCTCTCTCTCCTGTAAGGAGACTCAAGGTGGCTCACAAACTCCTTTCCCTTCCTCGCCCCACAACAGACACCTTGTGAGGCTAAGAGAGTTCTGAGAGAACTGGGACTGACCCAAGGTCACCCAGCAGGAATGTAGGAGTGCGGAAACACATCTGATTCACCAGATGAGCCTCTGCCACTCAGGTGGAGGAGTAGGGAATCAAACCCGGTTCTCCAGATGAGAATCCACCTGCTCTTAACCACTTCACTATGCGGGGTTTCCTGTCCAGAGCCGCTTAGCTTCATGGAGGAGCTACATCAAATGTTTTCAACCACCTCCAGGGACGCAAGCGGCCAGCTGGGCCCCTACTTGTCCCGCTCCGACCTTGTCACTGTGATTCATGTGCTGGTCACTTCCCGATTAGACTACTGTAACATGCTCTAAATAGGGCGGTCCTTGAAGACTGTTCAGAAGGTTCAGGTGGTCCAGAATGCAGCTGCTAGACTACTGGTTGGGTCTCCCTAGTCTTTACGTATCGCACCGGTGCTTCGGCACCTACGCTGGCGCTTCCGGTCAGTTTCCAGTGCCGTTTCAAAGTTCTGGTTTTAACCTATAAAACCTTAAATAGCCTGGGATCATCCTACCTGCGAGCTGTCTCTTCTAGTATGACCCCCCCCCTCACCTCCTTAGATCATGTCTGCAGGGTCTTCTACAGGTGCCTAACCTGCAAATTGCCCGCCTTGCACCCCCCACCCCAGACAAGAGCATTTTCAGTGGCTCCCCTCCCTTTCTGGAACCAACTCCCCGGGGTACTTTATCCTGTGGGATCTGCTTACATTCTGTGGGGCATACACATTTGCATTGTTTTGGGCAGCCTTTGGTTAGTGTTATGGCGCCTTCTGCACATGCAGAATAATGAAGAAGAAGAAGAAGAAGAGGAAGAGGAAGAAGAAGAAGAAGAAGAAGAAGAAGAAGAAGAAGAAGAAGAAGAAGAAGAAGAAGAAGAGCTGGATTTATATCCCCCCTTTCTTTTCTGTAAGAAAACTCCTTGTAAGAGGCTTACAAACTCCTTTCCCTTCCCCCCCCTCCCAATAAACACCCTGTGAGGTAGGTGGGACTGAGAGATCTCCGAAGAACTGTGACTAGCCCAAGGTCACCCAGCTGGCGTGTGTGAATCTAAATTCTCCAGATAAGCCTCCACAGCTCAGGCAACAGAGTGGGGAATCAAACCCAGTTCCTCCAGATTAGAGTACACCTGCTCTTAACCACTACGCCACTGCTGCTCCTTTCAATCCACTTTCAATCCACTTTCAATTCCCTTTGCAGCTGTGCGGAATAGCAAAATCCACTTGCAAACAATTGTGAAAGTGAATTGAAAGTGCATTATTCTGCGTGTGCAGAAGGAGCCCACGAACCAAGGAATTGGTCAGTGGTTTCAATTTTCCGGTTTGGCTTGTTGTTATGTTGGAGTTTGAACTATTTTTATGGTTTTATACTTAGCACTTTTATTTGTATTTGTATAGCACAATGACTTGTTGTGTTTTGAAAAGTTGCAAGCCACCTGCGCAGAAAGAGTGCGGGACATAAATAAATAAATGCACTTTGGCCCAACCCGTTTCCATATCTGCTCTCCTGATCTTGGGCACTGGTAAAGTTAGTAGTATTCAGATTGCCTTCATCTTCTGCCTCTTAGGAAATATCACCATTTGCCGATATCCGAAGTTTGGTCAAGGTGTTTGGAACTCTTCAAAGGTGGGAACTGAGCATGCAAAGCACATTCTTTGCTGCCGAGTCGCATCTCCACCTCTGCCTCATTGGTCAATTCCGCACTTGCGTTATCAACCTAAAAGTTCCGAGAATAGCGTTCCAGGCCTAGAAGTGCTCCTGCACACAACCACTGGGATCAAGCGTGGTTTTGTACCAGCTTCGCCCCGTGTAACGGTCAAATTTCCGACTCCAGTTGGGAACTACTGCTTTTTCAGGGAACCACGCTTGAACTCAGCTCGATTCCAGCAAAGTGCGGAATCTCTGGGGACCAAATTAGAGTCCCCATTTAGTAATCACAGCTGACTGTTTCGGGCATGCGTACAGCTGGCCAATCAAAAACCGCCACCTTTGTCCCTCCGTTCCTGGGGCAGTTTTTTTTATAACGTGTGTGGGGATGGACGGAACATGGCCGTAGAACAGTAGCCAATCGGAACGGAGCAGCAAAGAGGCACCCAAGGATGGAATTCCAAAAGCCCTCCGAGCTGGGATCAAGCTGGGTTGCAGTGGGGAACAACAATGGCTTCGACCTAGGTCAGGACCCTTCTCAGGGAACTGGGTCGAACCTATTTTACTCATGTCGTAGAGTCATCGCATTACATGGTGCCTATCCCCTCCAGCCACCTTCACAGGGTTGCTGTGAGGATAACATGGAGGGGAGGAGAACAACGTAAGCTACTTCGGGGAGAAAGGCAGGGCGTAAATGAAGGAAATGGATAATAATCAAAGGATCCGTCTGCAGCACGCGCAGCTCCTCTGAAATTGAAACTGATCATAGGAAAAGATTCATCTGTGGTACCTGCAGCTCCTCCGAAATTGAATCTGGCTGATCCTTTTATCAAGCGGCCCGATAAATTTAATAGGTGTACCGGCTTAACAAATATACTGGTCTCTTAGGTTCAATTTTTTGTTAAGATGCTACTTGTAGATAAAAACACAAAGGTTTCGGCATGTACTGCTAAATTCCGCACTGTCGGTCGTAAAATTCACCGGAGACCGTTGAACAGGGTTTAAATGTAAATAGGGCATTAAAAAAATATTTTTCATCCGTAATTTTCCCTTATGAGCTTATGAAATTTTAAATAGGCTTGCAGTTTATTAACTTTTCTGGGGAATTTGTGAAGATTATGGTGGTTTTTGACAATATAAGAATAAGGATTGATTGATTGAATCTAGAGGTATCAGAATTGGCTACCGGCTTCGGGGTGATCGCGAGAGTCACCCTGTAGCACGTAGAGTGAACGGGAACACAACGTC
The DNA here is from genome assembly GCF_021028975.2 of Sphaerodactylus townsendi. Classification (NCBI taxonomy): domain Eukaryota; kingdom Metazoa; phylum Chordata; class Lepidosauria; order Squamata; family Sphaerodactylidae; genus Sphaerodactylus; species Sphaerodactylus townsendi. The sequence continues at coordinate 8,875,751 of NC_059425.1, read as the reverse complement.
TTTCGAAATCTCTACCCCCACACAGTGCCAGAAGTGAAGGGAATTGTAGCATACTGGCCTGGATTATTGCCAGAGTATTCCCCTGCTCCCCATGTGCTATCTGCAGTGGAGCTGAAGGTTGGCTGTTTGTGGCGTGTATGATTCATCAGAAAAATAAAATCTAGGAGTGTCCCATTTGGCCGTCAGCTTCAATGTGATGTTGGGTGTCGCAGTCCCATAAATGAAGGCAGTCGACTTATATTGGCCCAGATTTTTGCCAAAGCTCTCGATCCTCTCCCCTGGCAGTACTATTCGTGATGCGGCGGCCAAGAAAGCCAATGCGATTCTGGGTTGTATCAATAGGAGTGTAGTGTCAAGATCGAGGGATGGAATTCAGAGGTGGGATCCAGTAGGTTCTCACAGGTTCCCAAGAGTAGGTTACTAATTATTTATGTGTGCCGAGAGGGGGTTACTAATGGGTGATTTTGCCACGTGATTTTTGCCTTAGTTACGCCCCTCCTCTCAGCAGTAGCACGCAGAACTTGAAGAAGAAGAAGAAGAGTTTGGATTTATATCCCCCCTTTCTCTCCTGTAGGAGACTCAAAGGGGCTGACAATCTCCTTGCCCTTCCCCCCTCACAACAAACACCCTGTGAGGTGGGTGGGGCTGAGAGAACTCCGAAAAGTTGTGACTAGCCCAAGGTCACCCAGCTGGCGCGTGTGGGAGTGCACAGGCTAATCTGAATTCCCCAGATAAGCCTCCACAGCTCAAGTGGCAGAGCAGGGAATCAAACCCGGTTCCTCCAGATTAGAATGCACCTGCTCTTAACCACTGTGCCACTGCTAGCAGTCTAGCAGGAGGTGCACCGGCGTGCGTGGCAGCCTGCGCCTGCGTGCATTCGTTTCCTGCCCAAGGACCGGCGCAGCGGCTGCGTCCTTTCCACAGTCCCGCCCAGGAATGCCCCGCCCCAGGAATGCCTGGCCACGCCCCCGCCGTGCCCCGCCCAGCCCCATTGGTGCTACACCACAGTTTGAATCCCACCACCATGGGAACCTGTTACTAAAAATTTTGGATTCTGCATTGGTTAGACCTCACCTGGAATATTGTGTGCAGTTCTGAGCACTGCAATTCAAGAAGGATATTGACAAGTTGGAACAGGTCCAGAGGAGGGCAACCAAAATGGTCAAGGGTCTGGAATCCATGCCCTACAAAGAGAGACTTAGGGAGCTGGGGTTGTTTAGTTTGGCGAAGAGAAGGTCAAGAGGTGACGTGATAGCCATGTTTAGATATCTGAAGGGAGGCCATGTTGGTGAGGGAGCAAGCTTGTTTTCTGCTGCTCCAGAGACTAGGACCAGGAGAAATGGGTTCAAGGTGACAGAAAAGAGATTCTTCCTAAACATCAGGAAAAACTTCCTGACAGCAAGGGTTGTTCGATAATGGAATGCACTACCTCGGAGAGTTGTGGCGTCTCCTTTGGAGGTTTTCAAAGAGAGGCTAGATCAGTGATGGCGAACCTTTTCGAGGCCGAGTGCCCACATTGCAACCCAAAACTTATTTATCGTAAAGTGCCTACAAGGCAATTTAACCTGAATACTGAGGTTTTCGTTTAGAAAAAATGGTTGGCTCCGAGGCGCGTGTTACTCAGGAGTAAGCTTGGTGGTAGTTGGTGGCTTTGCTTTGAAGCAACCGTGTAACTCTTCCAACAGGTGAATCACGACCCTAGGAGGGTTTACTCAGAAGCAAGCCCCATTGCCAGTAACCGAGCTTACTCCCAGATAAAGGATCGTGCTTTAGTTCTTCCCATGAAAATCAGTGGGGTTTAGCAGCACTTAACAGGGTTACCTACACTGCTTCCCCAAAACTAGGTCTTAGGTTTAATGCTAATAATCGAGCCCAGCGGCCCAGGCCAGCTTAGATGTGGGGGGGCACTCTGTTTGCGTGTGCCCACAGAGAGGGCTCTGAGTGCCACCTCTGGCACCCGTGCCATAGATTCGCCACCACTGGGCTAGATGGCCCACGGTCAGGAGTGCTTTGATTGTGTGTTCCTGCATTTCATGGGGTTGGATTTGATGGCCCTTGGGGTCTCTTCCAACTCTATGATTTGCCATGGAAGCTAAGGTTGCCTGTTTGTTGACAGTCGTGGGAAGAAGGATGTTAGATTTCTGAACAGTTTCAGGCAGTCGCTGTGTAGGTGGAAGACCAAGATTCAAGTCCGGCAGCACCTTAGAGATAGACAAGATTTTCAGAGCAGGAACATTCGAGGGTCGAAATCAGCTGAACTGTGTGTGAGCGAAATGGCTTCCTCCCATCCTTGCTAGATTTTACATCTTCTACTGTTTAACAGTGCTATGCTGAATGCTGTGATTACGATACTTCAGCTCATTTATTGTGTATTTTAACTAATTGTATGGAGGAGAGGAGCAGCAGTGGCGTAGGAGGTTAAGAGCTCGTGTATCTAATCTGGAGGAGCCGGGTTTGATTCCCAGCTCTGCCGCCTGAGCTGTGGAGGCTTATCTGGGGAATTCAGATTAGCCTGTGCACTCCCACACACGCCAGCTGGGTGACCTTGGGCTAGTCACAGCTTCTCGGAGCTCTCTCAGCCCCACCCACCTCACAGGGTGTTTGTTGTGAGGGGGGAAGGGCAAGGAGATTGTCAGCCCCTTTGAGTCTCCTGCAGGAGAGAAAGGTGGGGTAAAAATCCAAACTCTTCTCTTCTTCTTCTTCTAAACTGTCCTGAGCCCATGCAAAGGGGGGGGGGGGCAGTTCATTAACCAAATAAATAAATAAAACGAAGAAGCTTTCACTCTTGGAAGCTCATCCCTTCTTGCCTGCTTCTGTGATGCTACCGGACTCGAATAGAGACTTCTAGACAATTTGCTCACCTGTCAACAGACCTGAAGAGAGAAAAAAAATATCCTTCCCTTATAATAGAGGCTAATGCTTGGAAACGGGTAGGCAAAGACTTTGCTAGCTTGTAGGTAATGAACGTCACCTGCTAAAGAATAGAAGAAGAAGAAGAAGAAGAGGAAGAGGAAGAGGAAGAGGAGCAGGAGCAGGAGCAGGAGCAGGAGCAGGAGCAGGAGGAGTAGTTTGGATTTATATCCCCCCTTTCTCTCCTGCAGGAGACTCAAAGGGGCTGACAATCTCCTTGCCCTTCCCCCCTCACAACAAACACCCTGTGAGGTGGGTGGGGCTGAGAGAGCTCCGAGAAGCTGTGACTAGCCCAAGGTCACCCAGCTGGCGTGTGTGGGAGTGCCCAGGCTAATCTGGTTCTTCAGATTAGCCTCCACAGCTCAGGCGGCAGAGCGGGGAATCAAACCCGGTTCCTCCAGATTAGATACACAAGCTCTTAACCTCCTACGCCACTGCTGCTCCCATTAAGCCCTAATTCAGTGGGTGTCGTCCCCCCCCCCCCCAGTTGGCAACCCCACTGGAAGACAGAATGGCATCATGGGGAACGTGCAGTCCTTTAAAAGACCTGGCTTATGCCACTCTTTTGGTCACCCCAATTCTGCCAGGCGTGCCAACATGACCTGCTTCCAGCCAGAGAAAATATTCTCTGTGGGCATCAGGCGGGCAGGGGTCCCGGCCGTGCGAGTTCTGATCCAGGAGGATGTCTTCCTTGCGCCCTCTTCTCTTGAAACAAACAAGCACCCCCTCCGTCGGGTCCCAGCTTGCCAAGTTCAGGGAGGGCGGGAGGGCAGAGGAAATCCCCTCTTGGTGGGCGAGGCTCGGGAGGGCCAACCTGCCGCCTTCTTCGGAGCAGGGTCGGGAATCTCAGACAGCTGGAAGAATGTGGCGGGCCGTCCTCGTCCTCCAACCATCCCTTCCCCTATTGTGCGAGGGAAATCAGAGCCGGTTGGCAAGAGTGCCCCTTGCGTGGGCGGGGGGGGGGGAATTAACAGCTGTGAGCAGAGGCGGGCAGTGAGAATTCCCTTCCAGCAGGGCCGGGCTCCGTGGCATCTCGCCAGCGGCATCCCTGCGGGAATGCCAGGCGGCGTTCTTCCGTCTGCGTGTTGTGATCTTTTGATGCCCTTTGCCCCTGGGGGGTGGGGGGTCAGTTTATCCTCTGCTGTGCTTTCGGGTCTGTTTCGAGTCTCTCTTCCACCCCGTTCCGTACAGGAAGGGAGTTGCAGAACGGATAACAATTCAACTCTTTCCCCCCCCCCCCCTTCACCAAAATTGAATCAGATTATTTTTTTAATTCAGCAATTAAGCCAGAGCACTTGCTGACACTTTGTGGATTTTTAAGCGCCTGAAAGTTTTAGAAGCCTTCTTGGCTATCAACCCTAGATCGGCTTCCAGTGGGTGATCCCTGGGGGTCCCCATATCTAGGCCAGCTAAAAGGTGGGGGTCGGGTGGGGGATTTTTAATGATGTTTTTATGGACTGTTTTTAAAGGATGTTTTATGGTGGTTTTTAATGTTTATGTTTAATGTATTGTCGAAGGCTTTCACGGCCGGAATCACTGGGGTGCTGTGTGGTTTCCGGGCTGTATGGCCGTGTTCTAGAGGAAAAGTGTTCTAACCATACATCAAGGGAACCACTGACCGCATAGGAAAACTGATGAAGAAGCATAACCTACAAACAATCTACAGACCCACTAAGAAAATTCAACAAATGCTACGTTCAGCCAAGGATAAGAGGGGTCCTCTAGCTACTGCAGGAGTCTACCGCATACCATGTAGCTGTGGACAACTCTACATAAAAGGAACTCACCAAGCGCATGAAGCTCAGAACCACGAATGAAAAGAACCACGAAGGCACTGCAGAGCTATTTCAGCCAGAAAAATCAGCAATAGCAAGAACACTCGATAAACCAATCTGGACACAGAATATTATTTGAAAACACAGGAAATTTCTGGACCACTCCTGACAACCACTCACGATCAGACTACACAGAGAAGCCATTGAAATTCACAAGCACATGGACAATTTCAACAGGAAGGAAGAAACCATGAAAATGAACAGAATTTGGCTGCCAGTGTTGAAAAACTCTAGAATCAAGACAGTGACAGATCAGCTCCACACAAACACAGGACAACTATAGACTATAGCACTCAAAGGGAACAAAGACCAGGATACTTCTATTCAGATCCATTCACCTATTAACCTTGCTATCTTCATTGTTACTCCCATGCTACAGACTTCTCTGTGACTCACATGCCAGGCTACTCTATTCAGATGGCCTCACTTTTTGACCTCACAGTATATATACTCCACTTGCTTTCCATTCCTACCATCAGATCCTCTGAAGATGCCGGCCACAGATGCAGGCGAAACATCAGGAGAGAATGCTGCTAGAACATGGCCATATAGCCCAGAAACCACATAGCCCCCCAATGTTTATGTTTTCTTTAAAAAATAGTTTTATTAGTTTTCCATACAGACATACACTCACCAATAAGGCCCCCGAGTTAGCCTACCGCCCCACCCTTCCCCATACCATCATCCAACCCCCCCACATAACCATGTCGTCATATAGCAATATAACTCAGCATAGTGATTGGCCAATCATTCATTTTGCATAAGCAAATTAGCTTTGTAATACGTTAATCATTCCATATCCTGTATAATGTTTTGCTTATTTAATGTCAATGGTAATCTTCCCCAATCCTGTACCTTGTTTCAAACAAGAAAATTCTAAATTGTAGCCCAACAGAGTTATTGTCTCAAAAAAACAATTCTAAACTTTCCCTCAATATTGTAACTACTTCTGTCAATTGGGTGCTGTGTGGTTTCCGGGCTGCATGGCCGTGTTCTAGCAGCATTCTCTCCTGACGTTTCGCCTGCATCTGTGGCTGGCATCTTCAGAGGATCCTCTGAAGATCCATCTTCAGATCCTCTGAAGATGCCAGCCACAGATGCAAGCCTTCCAATAAATTCGACCCTTATTTGGCATCTACTAAACTAACCACCCAACCAGAGGCTCCCCACAATAATCCGGCACGATTGAAAATAGCTGCTTCGACAATACTTCTATCAATGTTCCAACTTTTATACCATTTATATGTTACATATATTGCATAATTATTTTTGTTTTACTGCTCTTTTCTAGATCAGTAATGTGGTTTCTCCAGGTAGTATAAAGTTTTTCTATTGTTTATGTTTTCATGTTTTTAGGATTTTATGTTTTAAGGAGGCTTTTAACCCCGTTCTGTACGCCACCCTGGGACTTTGATGCAGGGTGGGATATAAATGGAATGTATGAATGAATGAATGAATAAATGGAATGTTTGGGCTCTAACATGTTTCTCCTTTAGGAGTCACCTGGTTTTAAGATAAAATCGGAACTTAATGCAAAGATGTAATCTTTGCAATGGAAGCGACGACCTGGTTTTTGGTTTAGGACCTCCATTTCCAACCTGGGGGTACATGTGCCCAGTGGTGGGTTCCAAAACTTTTAGTAACAGGTTCCCATGGTGGTGGGATTCAAACTGTGGTGTAGCGCCAATGGGGCTGGGCGCAGGGAGCCTGGCGGGGAAGGTGAGGGGCAGAGGCATTCTGGGGGAGGCAGGGAGGGCATTCCTGGGGCGGGGAGCTGTGGCAGGGGCGCAGCTTGGCTGCGTGCGGTCCTTGGGCAGGAAATGAATGCACACAGGCGCAGGCTGCCACGCACGCCGGTGCACCTCCTGCTAGACTGCTTCAAGTTCTGCGCGCTGCTGCTGAGAGGAGGGGCGTAACTCAGGCAAAAATCATCGTGGCAAAATCCCCAATTAGTAACCCCCTCTCGGCACACACAAATAATCAGTAATCTACTCTCGGGAACCTGTGAGAACCTGCTGGATCCCACCTCTGCATGCGCCCCTATGTGCATGCGCCAGAGCATTTGGGGGTATGCAAAAAATTATGCACTGGGTTTGCTAATATGGAGGCTCAATTTTAGGGAAATGGGTTGCCAAGGGATATGTGATTGCAAAAAGGTTGGGAACCAGTGGTTGAGGACAGTTGGCTTCATTTGGTTAAGCGGTGTGGTGACTAGCCGCTTCTGACGAACCGTGCCTCTCTCTGCAAAATGTGTCTAATCCCTCCCTTTTTAAAGGCAGAGACCAACCACTTTATCTCATGGGGGTGAGCTCTGTAAAATTTGCAAGGCCGCCTTCATTTTGTCAGCAGGAAGATTTGTGTCCAGGCGGCACCTAAATCCCTTGGTTGTAATCCCTCGCTATTGTTATGCCTGTTTAGTTTGGAGAGGAGACGTCTGAGGGGGCGATATGATTGAAGTCTATAAAATTATGCATGGGGTAGAAAATGTGGACAGAGAGAAATTTTTCTCTCTTTCTCACAATACTAGAACCAGGGGGCATCCATTGAAAATGCTGGGGGGAAGAATTAGGACGAATAAAAGGAAACACTTCTTCCACTAGCGTGTGATTGGGGTTTGGAATATGCTGCCACAGGAGGTGGTGACGGCCACTAACCTGGATAGCTTTCAAAGGGGCTTGGACAGATTTATAAAGGAAAAGTCGATCTATGGCTACCAATCTTGATCCTCCTTGATCTCAGATTGCAAATGCCTTAGCAGACCAGGTGCTCGGGAGCAGCAGCAGCAGCAGGCCATTGCTTTCACCTCCTGCACGTGAGCTCCCAAAGGCATCTGGTGGGCCACTGCGAGTAGCAGAGTGCTGGACTAGATGGACTCTGGTCTGATCCAGCAGGCTAGTTCTTATGTTCTTATGTTTCTCCCCCACCCTTTCCTCTGCACGAATGGGTGTACCCTGAATTGCAGCCTGTGGATTTTAAATCTGTGGGGAAATCCTTGTGTGTGTGCATGCGTGTGTGTGTGGGCACACTTGTGCATGCTTGGGTAGACCTTTCCTTGCTCGCCCCTGCGGTTGCCAAGGGGTTAACTTCCGACAGCTTCCAGCCGTCCAGAGAGCTAATTGGGTTTTTGCCCAGGCCTGCAACGAGAAATCTATCTTCTGCTCTGTTGCTGGAGAGAAGGGGAGGAGAGCGTGTTTTTTCTGGGTGGCGCAAAGCATAATGCGATTTTAATGCTCTTTATTGTGGGAGAGGGAGTTCGCTCCAGCGGAGGACTAATTTCTCTATTCTTCGATTGGGAAATCAGCGGCTGCTAATGAGCATCCACGGCGGCACCTTGCAGAGTGGTCCGCCCCGTTTCCTCCGCCCCCCAGAGCAGCTATGGATTCGAATGCCCGAGCTGCCCTTTTTGAAGGGGAGGATCGTGTTGATGCTTGGCGCAGCTCCTGTGCCTTTAATAGTGGCGTGGCAGGTGAAAATGCAACCGGTGAAGCTTCACCCTGTTGCGCCACCTGCTGTCCCTCTGTCCCAAAATCTAGCTGTTAGATTATGCGTTCGTGTAGTTCAGTGGTGGCGAACCTGTGGCACGGGTGCCAGAGGTGGCACTCAGAGCCCTCTCTGTGGGCACACACAGAGTTTGTCATGGGAGAGGAAATTGCCCCCCCCCCCCATAGGCTGGCCTGGGCCACTGGACTCGATTATTAGCATTAAACCTAAGACCTAGTTTTGGGGAAGCAGTGTAGGTAACACTGTTAAGCACTGTTACACCACACTGATTTTCATGCGAAGAGCTGAAGCGCGATCCTTTGCCTAGGAGTAAGCTCGGCTGCTGGCAATGGGGCTTGCTTCTGAGTAAACCCTCCCAGGGTTGTGATTCACCCATTCAAAGAGTTGCACGGTTGCTTCAAAGCAAAGCCACCGACTACCACCAAGCTTACTCCTGAGTAACGCACACCTCAGAGCCAACCATTTTCTCTAAACTACAACCTCAGTATTCAGGTTAAATTGCCGGGTTGGCACTTTGCGATAAATAAGTGGGTTTTGGGTTGCAATTTGGGCACTCGGTCTCGAAAAGGTTCGCCACCACTGGTGTAGTTCTTTGTATCTTGCTTTCCATGACCTAAAGTGGATTACGGTGCTCCTAATTTTGTTGTGAGGAAAAGACTCCTGTAAGGTAGGTCAGGCGGTGAAAGGGACGGGCCAGTGAGCTTCCAGGGTGGAATCCAGAATCTCTGGATTCTAGTCTGATGCTATAACCATTAGGCAGTGCTGCCTCTAGAATTAGTTTTTTGCAGTTTTGGCACTCGGAGCCGACTCCTTCTGAGCATGAGCAGAGCGCCTGTCAGCTCCTGACTGAACTGACTTTAGATAAAACTTTTGGTGATCGTTGCAAATTCCTCCTGAGTTTCAGGACAGCTTTGAAAAATTATTTTATTTATTAAAACATTTATTCCCCGTTTTTTCTTGTGGTGCAAGATGGCTTCTGAAATAGTGAAAACATTTCCAGTTAAATTTCAGAATAGAACAGCAAATCCCAAATCTCTGCCCTTCACCTTCCCACTCTTACAAGACACCTGCCATTCACCTGCAGCACCCGAATCCCTGGTTGGTAATCCAGCACTATTGTATGCATGGTTCTGAGAGCCGGCGTGGTGTAGTGGTTTAGAGCAAGTGGATTCTAATCAGAGAACCGGGTTTGATTCCCCACTCCTCCACCTGAGTGGCAGAGGCTTACCTGGTGAACCTGGTAGTTACATTTGCCTTCAGAAAAGGAAATTTCTCAAAGATGAGTGGGATAGTGCGCAGGAAGCTGAAAGGGAAAATCAAGAGAGTCAAAAATGTCCAAGATGCTTGGAGGTTATTTAAAAACACAGTCTTAAAAGCTCAGCTGGAATGTGTTCCACAGGTTAAAAAAGGCAGCACCAAAAGAAAGCCACCATGGTTAACAAGGGACGTTGAGGAAATTATTAGGAAAAAAAAGATGTCTTTTAGAAAATGGAAGTCCAAGTTAACTGATAAAGAATACCAGAGAGAACACAAATGGTGGCAAAAGAGAAGCAAGTTAGCTGTAAGGGAGGCAAAAAAGGATTATAAGGAACGCATGGCTGTGAACATCAAAACCAGCAACAAACAGTTCTTCAAGTACATCAAAAGCAGGAAGCCAGCAAGGGAAGCGGTAGGCCCGTTAGATGACAAAGGAACAAAGGGTGTGCTAAAAGATGACAGGGAGATTGCAGAAAAGCTGAATGAATTCTTTGCATCTGTCTTCACCCAAGAGGAGGTGAGGAAAATTCCTGCGCGCACCCTGAACCAGAAAGCGCTTCTTAGGAAGCTGAGAATCCGAGGAACTAACTTGAAGATAATAGTGGTAGACAAGGGAAGAAGTTCTGGCAGCCATTGATAAACTAAATGCTACCAAATCCCTGGCCCAAAGATTTGCATTCACCCAAAAGAGTTCTTAAAGAGCTCAAGCATGAAATTGCTGATGTTCTCACTTTTTTAATATACAACTTATCCTTGAAATCCAGGCTCCATCCCTGAGAGACTGGAAGATGGCCAATATCACACCAATCTTTAAGAAAAGGATCTAGGGGGGACCCGGGAAATTACAGGCCAGTCAGTTTGACATCTGTTCCTGAGTAAAGTGTAGTAGAATCTGTCATTAAAAGATAAAATTATTAAACATGTAGAAAGAAAGCAAGACCTGCTGAGAAAAGAGTCAGCATGTGAAACTTTGCAGAGAGCAAATCCTGTCTTACAATACTTACCTAGAGGTTTCTTTGAGGGATGTAAATAGGCATGTGGATTAAAAAAGGGGAACCAGTGGACATTGTCTCACTTGGATTTCCAAAAGGCTTTTTGACAAAGTTCCTCACCAGAGACTATTGAGAAAACTTTCAGCAATGAAAGGAATAAGAGGGAAGTCCTCCTATGGATTAAAAACTGGTTGAGAAACAGGAAGCAAAGGAAGAGTGGAGTGTAAATGGGAAATTCTCACAATGGAGAGAGATGTGGGGAGTGGGTGTCCCCAAGGATCCGTATGTGGGACCAGTGCTCTTGCTAACCTATTCATAAAAGCTGACCTGGATGTAGAGGGGTGTGGATAAGCGTGGTGGCCAAGTTTGCAGATGATACCAAATTATGTGTAAATTGGGTGGTGAGAAACCACAAAAGGATTGCGAGGAGCTCCAAAGCCCGGACCTTGTGATAAATTAGGTGAGTGGAGCTAAGAAAGTGGCAAATGCAGTTCAATGTAGCAAAATGTAAAGTGATGCACATAGGGGCAAAAAAAATCCCAGAAAACTTCACATACACGCTACAGGGGTCCAGTGCTATCAGTCACAGACCAGGAAAGGGATTTGGGCGTCTTAGTTGAAGTAGTTCCATGGGAATGTCAACTCAATGTATGGCAGCTGTGAAAAAGGCAAACTCTATGCTGGGGATAATTAGGAAAGGAATTGATAATAAAACTGCAAAGATTGTGTTATGCCCTTATATAAAGCAACTTGTAGATGCTGTGCACTTGGAGTACTGTGTTCAGTTCTGGTCACCACATGCCTCAAAAAGGATATTGAAGAGATGTGAAAAGAGAAGTGCAGAGAGAGAAAGGGCAACGAGGATGATTGAGGGACTGGAGCACCTTCCTTATGCAGGGAAAAGGCTGCAGCGTTTGGGACTCTTTTAGTTTAGGAGAAGAGGCGTCTGAGGGACATGATTGAAGTCTATAAAATTATGCATGGGGTAAAAAATGTTGACAGAGAGAAATTCTTCTCTCTTTCTCACAATACTAGAACCAGGGGGCATCCATTGAAAATGCTGGGGAAGAATTGGAGGAGGGCGAATAAAAAGGGAAACACTTCTTCATAGCGTGTGATTGGTGTTTTGGAGATATATGCTGCCACAGGAGGTGGTGATGGCCACTAACCTGGATAGCTTTAAAAGGGGCTTGGACAGGGATTTATGGGAGAGAGAAGTCGATCTATGGCTACCAATCTTGATCCTCCTTGAGTCTGAGGTTGCAAATGCCTTAGCAGACCAGGTGCTCGGGAGCAGCAGCAGCAGCAGGCCATTGCTTTCACCTCCTGCACGTGAGCTCCCAAAGGCACCTGGTGGGCCACTGCGAGTAGCAGAGAGCTGGACTAGATGGACTCTGGTCTGATCCAGCTGGCTTGTTCTTATGTTCTTATGTTCTTATGAACCAGATGTGTTTCCACACTCCTACACTCCTTCTGGGTGACCTTGGGCTAGTCACAGTTCTCTCAGAACTCTCTGAGCCCCACCTACCTCACAAGATGTCTGTTGTGGGGAGAGGAAGGGAAAGGAGACTGTAAGCCACTTTGAATCCTCTTACAGGAGAGAAAGGTGGGATATAAATCCAAACTCCTCCTCCTCCTCCTCCTCCTCTTCTTCTTCTCCTCCTCCTGCTCCTCCTCCTCCTCCTCCTCCTCCAAGCTGTGGCAAACCAGTGGATCTGGCAGTGTCTCCTGAAGATCACCAATATAAAAACAGGTGAGAGGATGTAGAGTCTCTGAGAATGAACAGAGGGCCTTTATCCACTGATGCAGAGTGCTTCAGGGAAAGGAAGGGAAATCTGTAAGTCTTCTTAATAGGAGAGAAAGGTGGGGTATAAATCCAAACTTCTCCTCCTTCTTTTAACAGGAGGCGGGCCCTGTGCATCTGAGTAAGGACAGAGTATTTTCCTCCATAAACTCTCAGCCTAATCTACATCACAGTATTGTGATGAAATGGAAGTGAACAGAATGATATAAGCCGTTTTTGGTCCCTATTGAGTAGAAAGGTGAGGTACCAGTTAAATAAATAAATAGATGCATATTATACTACCCTGTTTCCCCGAATATAAGACATCCCCGGAAAATAAGACATAGTAGAGGTTTTGCTGAAGTGCGAAATATAAGGCATCCCCCGAAAGTAAGACGTAGCAAAGTTTTTGTTTGGAAGCATGCCCGACGGACAGAACCCAGAAAAATAAGACATCCCCTGAAAATAAGACATAGCGCATCTTTGGGAGCAAAAATTAATATTAGACACTGTCTTATATTCGGGGAAACACAGTAGCAGTAGAAATCAGATGGAGGAGAACCGCAGCACACGCTGATTCTCAGTTATATAGTTTTAAAAACCCTGTATTTCCCACCCACCTCTCTTGGAAAAGCGTATTTGAAAAGAAAAAAAAATAGCTCAGGAGAACAATCAGTCAACATATTGGCACAAAAAAGACATTTGTTCCAAAAATAATAGCCTGAAGCTAATGAATATGAGAAAGAGAGAGCGAGTACCACGGGCAGCCAACGAAACCATTATGGTTAAAAACGAAAAATCAGTCAGAGATGAAACACTCAGCGAATGAATATGAATGAACCGCCTCACGGCCTTGGGAAGTTTGGGTTTCTTCTCTATAAATGACAACAAGGAAACAGTCGATGTCCTTTCGGGGCGCTCGGAAACCGACCCATTAAAATCAAGCCCCTGTTAAAACCTTGGCTGTTCGGAACCTTTTGCGGTTCTCTGCTCTCGCTTGCGTTTGTGGATTGCAGCGTGTTTGCCCACGTGAGCCGTGAGCATCGCAGGTTTGGGGTGTTCTGGGCAATAAATATGTACCAGTGGACAAGCTGAGCAGGAGGGAAGCAACAGGCAAATACTGAGAATCGTCTTCCCCGAAGCGGTCGCAAAGCCTTTAAGTTCCCCCACAGATCGCGTCGGCTGCAAAACGCAGGATCTGTCTGACTGTCTTCTTTGGCCCAAATCCCCAAATGCGAAACCGTTTTACCCTTTCGCCCAAGCGGGCAGAGATGCGTTCTGCATGCCGCAGGCATTGGCCATGAAGGCAAATAGCTTTTGACCCTCTGTGCCCATGAAGAGGACATCTGCAGCTATTCGCTGTATAAAAACCTGTAGGAAAACAGTCTGTTCCTCTCTTGGCAGGGCTGGACTGCATTGTCTACTTGCTGTTGCATTGGATGTAATCAGTTTATGGTGTTTGGCAATTCTACCACGCAGCATATTTCTGTTTCTTTTTTAAATTATGTAAAATAAAGAATGCCTTCAGATGAATTCTTCACCCCCTGCCCCCCAAGAGTTGTTTCCCTAGCCTCTCATAGGCTCATTCCGCACATGCAGAATAATGCACTTTCAAACTGCTTTCAGTGCTCTTTGAAGCTGTGCAGAATGGCAAAATCTACTTGCAAACAGTTGTGAAAGTGGTTTGAAAATGCAGTATTTTGCGTGTGCGGAAGGGGCCTTAGTGTAAACCAGTGGTGGCGAACCTATGGCACGGGTGCCAGAGGTGGCACTCAGAGCCTTCTCTGTGGGCATGTGCAAACAGAGTGCCCCCCCCCCCCCAATCTAGGCTGGCCTGGGCCGCTGGGCTCGATGATTAGCATTAAACCTACTTTTGGGGAAGCAGTATAGGTAACCCTGTTAAGCGCTGTTAAGCCCCACTGATTTTCATGCAAAGAACTAAAGTGCGATCCTTTACCTGGAAGTAAGCTCGGTTGCTGGCAACGGGGCTTGCTTCTGAGTAAACCCTCCTAGGGTCGTGATTTACCCATTGGAAGCGTTGCACTGTTGCTTCAAAGCAAAGCCACCGATTACCACCAAGCATACTCCCGAGTAACGCGCGCCTTGGAGCAAACCGTTTTTTTCTAAACTAAAACTTCAGTATTCAGGTTAAATTGCCGTGTTGGCACTTTGCAATAAATAACTGGGTTTTGGGGTTGCAATTTGGGCACTCGGTCTCGAAAAGGTTCGCCATCACTGGTGTAAAGTCTCTACTTGAGTAGAAGAAGAGTTTGGATTTATATCCTCCTTTCTCTCCTGTTAAGAGACTCAAAGGCGCTTACAATCTCCTTTCCCTCCTCCCCCCCCCCTCCCCGACAACAAAAACCCTGTGAGGTGAGTGGGGCTGAGAGAGCTCCGAAGAACTGTGACTAGCTCAAGGTTGCCCAGCCGGCATGCGTTGGAGCGCACAGGCAAATCTGGTTCACCAGATTAGCCTCCACAGCTCAAGTGGCAGAGCGGGGAATCAAACCCGTTTCTCCAGATTAGAGTGCACCTGCTCTTAACCACTACAACATGCTGTGTGATTTTCTCCACCCACCCCCCCATCCACACACATTGCCAAAGAAATTTTCTGCCTTATCTCAATTTTTTTAGCTGTGTGTTGGACTACTACAGTATTCTGTTCGTGGGCCTGCCCTTGAAGACAGCTCGGAAGCAGTTTCTAGTTAAAAAAAAACCAGTCTCAGAGGCAAACAGGAAGAACTGTGGGTTGTGTCCTGCCATATTTTAAAGTGGAAATCTAGCCTGATTTCTCAGTACCAATTCACCATTTTCACGTGGCTTCTGAGATCCCTGGCGTAGCCTGTTTGAAGAAGAAGAAGAAGAGTTTGGATTTATATCCCCCCTTTCTCTCCTGCAGGAGACTCAAAGGGGTTTACAATCTCCTTGCCCTTCCCCCCTCACAACAAACACCCTGTGAGGTAGGTGGGGCTGAGAGAGCTCCGAGAAGTTGTGACTAGCCCAAGGTCACCCAGCTGGCATGTGGGGGAGTGTACAGGTTAATCTGAATTCCCCAGATAAGCCTCCACAGCTCAGGCGACAGAGCTGGGAATCAAACCCGGTTCCTCCAGATTAGATACACGAGCTCTTAACCTCCTATGCCACTGCTGCTCCATAGTTTGGTGGACTTTTTAGGGGTAGTGGAGAAATTGATAGGATCCAACTCTTTTATCGTGTCTGTAGCGAAACAGTGAAATGTTTCATGCCTGTAGTGACTAGCAATACATTTCCGGGCTTGATGTTAGAATCATAGAATCACAGGTCGATCTATTAAGCACTGGATGACCTGTGTCCTGGATGTCTTGGGGCCCAGTTATGTGTTGGTGGCATTTAAATATGTGACATCGTTAATATGTCCCGTCAAGCAGACGTATGTTGGGCGTTCCCTGCCGAAAATTTGTGTCCCAGTTGCATGTTGGCTTAACTTGAATTGGAACAGTGGCTGTTCTGTTGACCTGGAAAGGAGTTGTTTACTCCTTTGGGGAAACTTGTATGTATTAATAGGCTAGATCGAGGAAAGTAGCTGTGCCACTCTACTTGGCATTGGTTAGACCTCACCTTGAGTCCTGTGTTCAGTTCTGGGCACCGCAATTTAAGAAGGATATTGACAGGCAGGAACGGGTCCAGAGGAGGGCAACCAGAATGGTCAAAGGTCTGGAACCCATGCCCTACAACCATGGTGGCCATGCTGGCAGGGGCTGATGGGAATTGTAGTCCATGAACATCTGGAGTGCCATAGGTTCGCCACCACTGCCCTACAAGGAAAGACTTAGGGAGCTGGGTATGTTTAGTCTGGAGAAGAGGGGGGATATGATAGCTATGCTTAAATATTTGAAGGGATGCCGTGTTGAAGCAGGAGCAAGCTTGTTTTCTGCTGCCTCGGAGACTAGGACCAGGAGTCATGGGTTCAAGGTGCAGGAAAATAGGTTCCACCTAAACATCAGGAAGAACTTCCTGACTGTCAGGGCTGTTGGACAGTGGAATTCACTGCCTCGGAGAGTGGTGGAGTCTCCTTCTTTCAAGGTTTTTAAGCGGAGGCTGAATGGCCACCTGTCAGGAGTGCATTGATTGTGTGTTCCCGCATTACAGCGGGTTGGACTGGATGACCCTTTGGGGTCTCTTCCAACTCTTATGATTCTATGAAATGGCAGGGGATTGGACTTGATGGCCCTTATGGTCTCTTCCAACACTATGATTCTATTAGTCTGCTTCATAGGTGTCAAACTCGCGGCCCTCCAGATGTTATGGACTACAGTTCCCATCATCCCCCTGCCAGCATGATGGGAACTGTACTCCATAACATCTGGAGGGCTGCGAGTTTGACACCTGTGGTCTACTTGTACACTTATGGTCTATGCCAGTGATGGCAAACCTTTTCGAGACCGAGTGCCCAAATTGCAACCCACAACCCACTTATTTATCGCAAAGTGTCAACACGGCAATTTAACCTGAATACTGAAGTTTAAAAAAAACAGTTTGCTCCAAGGCGCGCATTACTCGGGAGTAAGCTTGGTGAAGCAACTGTGCAATGCTTTGAATGGGTGAATCACAACCCTAGGAGGGGTTACTCAGAAGCAAGGCCAGCCTAGATGTGTGTGGGTGTGGGTATGATTTTCCGTTCCCCCTACATGACGAACTCTGTGCGCATGTGCCCACAGAGAGGGCTCTGAGTTCCACCTCTGGCACATGTGCCATAGGTTCGCCACCACTGGTCTATGCATAACGTTCACCAGTGGGGCAGTTCACTGTGGCTATTCCTGGCTAGAAAAACAGCCCAAGATGGGAGGTTTAAGGTTCCTCTCCATATGATGTGGGAGCAGTGGCGTAGGAGGTGAAGAGCTCGTGTATCTAATCTGGAGGAACCGGGTTTGATTCCCAGCTCTGCCGCCTGAGCTGTGGAGGCTTATCTGGGGAATTCAGATTAGCCTGTGCACTCCCACACACGCCAGCTGGGTGACCTTGGGCTAGTCACAGCTTCTCGGAGCTCTCTCAGCCCCACCCACCTCACAAGGTGTTTGTTGTGAGGGGGGGAAGGGCAAGGAGATTGTCAGCCCCTTTGAGTCTCCTGCAGGAGAGAAAAAGGGGATATAAATCCAAACTCCACTCCTCTTCATATCCCTGATAATCTAGGTTTTAACAGGCAATTTCCAGTCTGCCCCGTCCTGCTTGCAGAACCTGGAATAGACCTTTTGGCCCCCACAAAGATGCGGTTGGCGAACCAATATAAGTGGCACTCTTGGCTGCGGGGTTTACCTTTTAAAAACCATCTGTGTTTAAAAACCTTGGCGTTCAATGGACCCAGACTGTTCAGGTCTTGGTCGCGGCCAGCAGTGTCAAAATTAGACCTGAAAACAAACTGGAAGGCCGACAAGAGAAGGCCAGATTGGCACACTGTGTTTTGCATGACCTAATCAAGTCGAAACTTTGAGAGCCACGGTTTGAACCAGCCGTACTTTTATTCGTCCAAAGGAACTGCATGCCAAGGACACGATGGTTTCCCAGTCTGAGGGCGTGCCCTTCACTGCATGAAATATCCCCATAGTTTAAGGCCAACCAGGGCTTTCCTGCTTCCACTGACAACCTACGGAGAGGTCAGATGGATTTAGTAGTAGTAGTAGTAGTAGTAGTAGTAGTAGTAGTAGTAGTAGTAGTAGTAGTAGTAGTAGTAGTAGTAGGAGGAGGAGGAGGAGGAGGAGGAGGAGGAGGAAGAGTAGGAGGAGTTTGGATTTGTATCCCCCCTTTCTCTCCTGCAGGAGACTCAAAGGGGCTGACAATCTCCTTGCCCTTCCCCCCTCACAACAAACACCCTGTGAGGTAGGTGGGGCTGAGAGAGCTCCGAGAAGCTGTGACTAGCCCAAGGTCACCCAGCTGTCGTGTGTGGGAGTGCACAGGCTAATCTGAATTCCCCAGATAAGCCTCCACAGCTCAGGCGGCAGAGCTGGGAATGAAACCCGGTTCCTCCAGATTAGATACACGCGCTCTTAACCTCCTACGCCACTGCATAGTTGCGTAGTTGGGGTTGCAGTGTGCAGTTTACCTGGCTTTCTCTCTTCGTTACACCTAGACTGGACTACTGCAATGTGCTGTACTTGGGGTTACCCTTGAAGAGTGTTTGAAGGTTGCCGCTAGTCAGAATGCGGTAGCAAGACCGTTGGATCAGGGATTGCTATTGGGAGCACGGGAATCCTGATATTACACCGATTACACTGGCTGAAGAGCCATTCCTGAGCCCATTTGACTCTAATCTGGAGTACTGGGCTTGATTCCCCGCTCTGCCACTTGAGTTATGGAGGCTTATCTGGGGAACCAGGTTAGCTTGGGCACTCCCAACACATGCCAGCTGGGCGACCTTGGGCTAGTCACAGTTCTTTGGAGCTCTCTCAGCCCCACCCGCCTCACAGGGTGTTTGTTGTGGGGGGCAAGGGAAAGGAGATTGTCAGCCCCTTTGAGTCTTCTTGCAGGAGAGAAAGGGGGGATGTAAATCCTCCTTCTCCTCCTTCCTCCATGGAATCCTGCATTGTTTTTACCCCCTCAGGTTCCCAAAATGTTGTGTTTGCAACCTCGAGACATTTTTAATGAATGTCCTTTTAAAACGATTCTTTGGTTGGAACGTTTTCAAAACGGCTTCGTTTGCCTGTGCAATCTCCGGAAGTCGTTTCCCCCGCGTCTGTCTCGTCCCTGGACTACCTCCTCAGTGCTATTTTCTTCGCTCGCTCTCCAGTCCGCCGTGCCTGTCTTTTGAGCATTTCTGTGAGTTTTTTAAAACTTGCAGGGCATAATCTTCGACGCATCGAGAATACAAGGGCAGCGCAAGGCATTTGAAGCACTGAAGCATCGATTCTTCAGGAAACTCAAAAAAAAAAAAGGAGCAGAAAAATCACATAATAGCGGCCATGGATTGTTTCGAGGGGGTCTGGACATACATTGTGGGAGAGGGAGTCAGGGATGGCTCCTACCTTGTTTCCCCGAATATAAGACATCCCCTAAAAATAAGACACAGTAGAGGTTTGGCTGAAGTGCGAAATATAAGGCATCCCCCGAAAGTAAGACGTAGCAAAGTTTTTCTTTGGAAGCATGCCCGACGAACAGAACACAGAAAAATAAGACATCCCCTGAAAATAAGACATAGCGCATCTTTGGGAGCAAAAATTAATATAAGAAGAAGAGGAGTTTGGATTTATATCCCCCTTTTCTCTCCTGCAGGAGACTCAAAGGGGCTGACAATCTCCTTGCCCTTCCCCCCTCACAACAAACACCCTGTGAGGTAGGTGGGGCTGAGAGAGCTCCGAGAAGCTGTGACTAGCCCAAGGTCACCCAGCAGGCGTGTGTGGGAGTGCACAGGCTAATCTGAATTCCCCAGATGAGCCTCCACAGCTCAGGCGGCAGAGCTGGGAATCAAACCCGGTTCCTCCAGATTAGATACACAAGCTCTTAACCTCCTATGCCACTGCTGCTCCTGTCTTATATTTGGGGAAACACGGTAGTTGATTGAGATGCATTCCTGTCAATGTAACTGCTTCTGGATACATGTACTTAGCCTGCTATATGTTACCACCACTGTAATGGAACATTCTTTCTTTGATCTTTCTTTTATGGTTTCACATGCTTGGTAGATAACTGGGCTTGTCCCTGACACGTCTTCTCCCATTGTTCTGTGGGGGTAGGAGACCAGGTGGCTTTCTCTCTATCTGTCGCTGACCTTGGGGTGCTTAGGCTCCGAAGTAACTCTTTCTCACATTCCTTGGGAAAACAGGAGGGGGGATTCTTTCTGAATAAAGGGGGTCGCAAAAGTTAGGTTTGCCAGAACTGGATTCTTGCAAGCTGGGTGCTTTGTTTCCAATAAACGCTGCCGATTAACAATCCAGAGTCTGTTTATTGATTCAAGGCTCGAGACCTAGCAGGATTGAAAACATTTTAGGCACGTTTTAGTTGCTTTGTCCGGAAATTGCCATCGATTCATAGAGTCTCACCTGTATGTGGGCTGTGTTGTTGTAAGCCACCTTGAGCTCCGTAAGGGAGAAAAGCGGCTCTTAAACGTTTAAAATAAATAAATGAATGCATTCTGTCGGCAGGCAGAAAGGCGAGAGCCGGTTCAGTTCCAGTCCATTCTTGGTAACATGCTAATTTGCTGAGCTCTTGGCAGTGGGGTTTTTTGGTTTTGTTTTATTTGCTCCTTCCTTGTCTCACAATACTAGAACCAGGGGGCATCCATTGAAAATGCTGCGGGGAAGAAGTAGGACTAATAAAAGGAAACACTTCTTCACGCAACGTGTGATTGGAGTTTGGAATACGCTGCCACAGGAGGTGGTGATGGCCACTAACCTGGATAGCTTTAAAAAGGGCTTGGACAGATTTATGGAGGAGAAGTCGATGTATGGCTACCAATCTTGATCCTCTTTGATCTGAGATTGCAAATGCCTTAACAGTCCAGGTGCTCGGGAGCAACAGCCGCAGAAGGCCATTGCTTTCACCTCCTGCATGTGAGCTCCCAAAGGCACCTGGTGGGCCACTGCGAGTAGCAGAGAGCTGGACTAGATGGACTCTGGTCTGATCCAGCTGGCTTGTTCTTATGATCTTATGTTCTTATGTTTTCTGCTTATGGCTTATGTCTATCATTTGTAAGTCCCGCAATGAGGTTTGCCAGTTGCTTTGAAATCTAGGAGTGGGGGGGGGGGGGGGCACCTGAACTCCAGAAATAAAACTGGCACGGTTAACCGGTCCTCTCCTTCTCTTCCACACAGGGTTCCATGTTCTCACTGGCACTGAAATGCCTTATCAGCCTGTCCACTATAATTTTGCTGGGCCTCATCATCGCCTACCACACCCGAGAAGTTCAGGTACGTCCTCAGGCTTCTGTACACCAGCTGTGGGGGCTGGGTCCTTTTTTGGATTCGGTTGGAAGGTTTGGAGGGTAGGCTGCCTCAGTGGCTACATCAGCAAACAACCCCAATGTTGGTCAATGGGGAAAGGTCAGCTTTTAACTGACATGGAATTGACCTTTGGACCTGCCATATACCAAGTCACATGACTGGTCTGTGAAGCTCTCAGTACTGTCTACTCCGATTGTCGGGAAACGGCCTTTCCCAATATCTCCTGTTTGCTTGAATTGCAGATGTCAGGACTTGAACCCAAGACCCTCCACTTCTGGTGTTCTGCCCACTTGTTATTAAGGCCAGCAACCAGAACCCCTATTTGCATTTTACAGTGAACACAAGTACACTCTGTGTACAGCATACACTTGATGTGTTCCTTTGAGCCAGAATGGTGTAGCAGTTAAGAGCGGGGGACTCTAAATCTGGAGGACTGGGTTTGATTCCCCCCTCCTAATCTGCTAATCTGGTGAATCAGGTTTGTTTCACTGTTCCTGCACATGAAGCCTATTGGGGTGACCTTGGTCTAGTCCCAGTTCACTCAGAACACTCTCAGCCCCACCTGCCTCACAAGGTGTCTGTTGTGGGGAGGGGAAGGGAATGAGTTGTAAGCCTCTTGGAGACTCCTTGTGGTAGAGAAAAGTGGGGTATAAATGCAACTCTTTCTCCTCCTCCTCCTTCCATTGGGTGATTTGCATGTCACATTCAACCCATGTACAGCTGAATGTGTGATAGAAACCACACATTTACTTGGTGGTGGTCCTCGGTTTCATTTGTAACATGAACATATATGTTGGGTCTTTCTTACAAACCGGTGTATGGACCCCTCTGTATGGAAAAGCTACTGTTGATCCAATAAGAACATAAGCATAAGCATAAGTATTTATTGTCATTGTGCATGCACAACGAAAATTTACAGCAGCATTCCTCGATGCACACAATTCCAGACTCATACCCAATCCTCACTTTCCCCTTCCTCCACCCATCCCTACACAGCCCCAAACACATCAACACGAAGCCACGGAGTTCAGCATCACCATAGCTCTGGAGTAGAAGCTGTCTCTAAGCCTCTTTGTCCTAGTTTTTATAGACGTGTATCGTCTGCCAGATGGTAACAGTTCAAAAAGAGAGTGTGCTGGATGAGACGGGTCTTTCAGAATATTTTGGGCTTTCTTTAGGCTTCGGGAATTATGGAGTTCTTCCAAGGAGGGGAGAGGGCAGCCGATAATCCTCTGTGCAGTAGTGATCACCCTTTGGAGATCCTTCCTATCCGCCACTGTGAAACTGGAGAACCATACACAGATGCAGTAGGTTAAGACACTCTCTATAGCACAGCGGAAAAAGGACACCAGGAGTTTTCCATTCAGTTGTTGTTTCCTTAACAGTCTCAGATAGTACAGTCTTTGCTGGGCCTTCTTAACCACCGCGGCAGTCTGTACGCCCCAGGTCAAGTCCTCTTTAATCATAACGCCCAGAAATTTAAAACTAGCCACCCGCTCTACATCACCAGTTGAAGTCATGCCTGTAGTTCGTGAGCCTCCACCCAGTTGAACAACACCTGCCACAGTTAACAAGTATAGGATCAGGTGCTAATGATGTTAGTCTA
This sequence comes from Sphaerodactylus townsendi, assembly GCF_021028975.2. NCBI lineage: Eukaryota > Metazoa > Chordata > Lepidosauria > Squamata > Sphaerodactylidae > Sphaerodactylus > Sphaerodactylus townsendi. The sequence goes on along the minus strand of NC_059425.1, from coordinate 8,852,958 downwards.
AGAAAGTATATATGGGGAGGAGGTCAGAAGGGGGAGGAGAGGAAGCGGGTGGATGCTTCAGTAGCAAGGAGGGCTGTTTTGCCCTGCCGGAGTTTTTTGGAAAGTAAGCCAGGTGGGGGGAAATTACGCCCCGGCAAGTCCTTATCAGTCTCCTTGGAGGCCTGGGACAGGATGTTTCCAGATATTTTCAGCCAGCGGAACTCCCATACGCCCTCCCTGCAGAAGCCGGCTCCTAGTTTTAAGTGCCAGATGAAATCCTGTGGATTTGCCCAGGCGTTTTGTGAATTCTGTAGAATGCCCTCTGTCTAATGTATTGCCGAAGGCTTTCACGGCCGGAATCACTGGGGTGCTGTGTGGTTTCCGGGCTGCATGGCCGTGTTCTAGCAGCATTCTCTCCTGACGTTTCGCCTGCATCTGTGGCTGGCATCTTCAGAGGATCTGATAGTTGGAATGGAAAGCAAGTGGAGTATGTATACTGTGAGGTCAAAAGGTGAGGCTCTCTGAATAGAGTAGCCTGGTATGTGAGTCACAAAGAAGTCTGTAGCCTGGGAGTAACAATTGACCTTGCTATCTTCATTGTTACTCCCAGGCTACAGACTTCTTTGTGACTCACATACCAGGCTACTCTATTCAGAGAGCCTCACCTTTTGACCTCACAGTACATATACTTGCTTTCCATTCCTACCATCAGATCCTCTGAAGATGCCAGCCACAGATGCAGGCGAAACGTCAGGAGAGAATGCTGCTAGAACACGGCCATACAGCCCGGAAACCACACAGCACCCCTGCCCTCTGTTTCTTTTGCTGCTAAATTGGTCAAAGTCTGTTCAGCTTGCCGCTCTTGCAAAGCCATTTAACCACACATGTTGCGTTTGCACACTTTCCCCTGCTGTTTATTTAGCTCCTTTTACCACCTTAATTGCTTATTTATTTTTAAAGCTGTTTCTGGAATATATTTTTTGGTATTTGGTTTGAACCACCTTCTTTTTGGGCACCTGAGTAATAAGTATTATTGAGGGTTTTTTTTTCAGGAGGGGAGTTAGAAGCCATGCATGGGTGCCAGAGAAGTATGTGTGGTTGGGTTGATCTTTTAAAACATTTTATTTATTTCAATAACATGAGAACTGACGTGTTGGATCAGAGCAAATCTAATTCCAGCACGGAGATCTAGTAAAGAAGAAGAAGAAGAAGAAGAAGAAGAAGAAGAGTTTGGATTTATATCCCCCCTTTCTCTCCTGCAGGAGACTCAAAGGGGCTTACAATCTCCTTGCCCTTCCCCCCTCACAACAAACATCCTGTGAGGTAGGTGGGGCTGAGAGAGCTCCGAGAAGCTGTGACTAGCCCCAGGTCCCCCAGCTGGCGTGTGTGGGAGTGCACAGGCTAATCTGAATTCCCCAGAGAAGCCTCCACAGCTCAGGCGGCAGAGCTGGGAATCAAACCCGGTTCCTCCAGATTAGATACACGAGCTCTTCACCTCCTACGCCACTGCTTCTTTCACCTGCTAGATTTTATTGCTCAGATGCAGCCCAGCCGTTTAGACACCGTTCTCTGATGCAGCGTTGCCAACTCTGGTTTGGAACATTCCTGGAGATTTGGGGTGGATTCTGGGCATAGTGCCACAGAATCCACCTTTCCACGCAGCCATTTTCTCCGGGCGAACCGATCTCTGCAGTCTGGGGAAGAGTTGCAATTTCAGCTCTCCGGTTCCCACATGGAGGTTGGCAACCCAAACAGGACTCCTGGTTGCCCCGACTTTTGCCAGCTCGGAGCCAGGTTGCAGTGCCTGGAAATGGCTGCCATGGCAACCAGATCCGGCCCTTCCCTCCCTGCAATGGAGGTGTGTGCCGTCGCCTGGCATCCCTGTTAGCAAAAGAAGTGGCGCTCAAAAGCAAAGCTTTCTCTCTCCCCCAGCCCCTGCCATGCCCAAGCCAGTGTGATAACCCTGTTTATGGGGCCCCGACTGGCAAAAAGTCACTGTCCAAAGGGGAGAGAGGCTTACGGCTGGGCAGGTGGCAGCTAGGCCGAAGCCTTGAGTTGCCTGGGCGTTGCTATGGTTACCAGAGCAGCCGGCGCTGTCTCCTTGTGATGGGGGAACTCCCCTTTTCTTTTCTCCCCATGCATATTCTTATCCTGTCTCCTCCGCCCCTGGGATTCAGAACCTGCATGTGTTCTCCGTTTGCGCAATGTGCGAATGTGTCATTTGCTTCTCCGTTCCCTGTTCCTTCATTCCAGCGCTGCCAGTATTGCCACCCCCCAAAACAGGCTGACTTTGAAGTGGGGGTGGGGGTGGGGGGCTCAGCCCCAGCATTTTTCAACCCCAGCCCGTACAAAATTGGGATCAGCCTCTCGAGTGCTGCCCAAAAGGAACGGAATAAAGCAGCGATGGCGAACCTTTTCAAGACCGAGTGCCCAAACTGCCACCCCAAACCCACTTATTGATCGCAAAGTGCCAACATGGCAATTTAACCTGAATGCTGAGGTTTTAGTTTAGAAAAAAACGATTCGCTCCGAGGCGTGCGTTTCTCGGGAGTAAGCTTGGTGGTAGTTGTTGGCTTTGCTTTGAAGCAACCGTGCAACTCTTCGAACGGGTAATCATGACCCTAGGAGTGTTTACTCAGAAGCAAGCCCCACTGCCAGCAACCAACCTTACTCCTAGGTAAAGGAGCAGCAGTGGCATAGGCGGTTAAGAGCTCGTGTATCTAATCTGGAGGAACCGGGTTTGATTCCCAGCTCTGCCGCCTGGGCAAATTGGGCAAATTGGTGTCAGCCCCATCTCTGATTTTCTCTCTCTCTCTCTCTCTCTCTTTGGCCTCTGTTTTGGGCTTCCTTCTCCTCGCCGGACAGCTCCGCGCTTCAACCTGAGCCGCCCTTTTGGTGGGGGTCACTCTGACCCCACGGCTCATGTTCCCCTCTCCTCCGCACAAGCAGTTTTCCTGAACTGCGGAGCACGCCAAGAAAGAAACAGAAAGGAACCGCTCCTCTGTGTGGGTTTGCAGTGCCTGTTGCAGACGCCGCCTCCAGAAGGAATCGGTTCTACTTTTAAGTGTGATTTATCTGTCTTCCATCTTTTTTTTTTTCAAACCCTGCCCTTCCTCGGAGAAGCTTAGAGGAACGGTCGACGCTTCTTCGTTCTTCCGCTTAATTTCAGGGGCTTTAGTCAGGCCGCTGTTAACAATCCCTAGCTTTGGAAAACAACCCCTCCCCCTTCATGAAAGCTGGGAGATGTTATCTTCTGCATGAGCTAAGATGTCCGCAAAGGGCCGTTTTAATTGTCTGCTCTCTGGCATGCACCGCAGCTGCAGCCTGGTGAGCTGTGATGCAGGCAAATTGGGAGAGGACAGCCGGAAGCCCATAATACAGGGGAACAGGGTGCCAGGGCCTCTGTCGCTGCTCACGCTGGGCAGGAGGGGGTTAAAGATCCCTTTGCCGGTGCCTTTTGAGGATGAGCCTGTAGGGGGAGCCAGTGTTACTCCAACCCTTTAAAATATGAGCCCTTTGTTGAATTTGGGTTCCCAAGGGAGGGTTCGAACCCAGAGGTGGGATCCAGCAGGTTCTCACAGGTTCCCGAGAGTAGGTTACTAATTATTTGTGGGTGCTGAGAGGGGGTTACTAATTGGTGATTTTGCCACATGATTTTTGCCTTAGTTACGCCCCTCCTCTCAGCAGTAGCGCACAGAACTTGAAGCAGTCTAGCAGGAGGTGCACCGGCGTGCGTGGCAGCCTGCGCCTGCGTGCATTTGTTTCCCGCCCAAGGACCGGCCACAGCCCTGCCCAGGAATGCCCCGCCCCCAGAATGCCCGGCCACGCCCCCGTCGTGCCCCGCCCAACCCCATTGGCACTACGTCACAGTTTGAATCGCACCACCACGGGAACCTGTTACTAAAAATTTTGGATCCCACTACTGTTCGAACCCATTACTTTGTTGCAATGGTTGTGGCCGTTGTGGACTCACCTGCTTGTTTGAGGTTTCAGTGTGTCATCCGCCCCCCCTTCCCCCAATTCCATGCTGGAGAGCCAGAGTGGTATAGTGGATAAGAGGGGTGGACTCTATCCTGGAGAGCCGGGTTCCGTTCCGCACGTCTCACAGGCACAGTTCTCTCAGGACTCTCTCTGCCCCACCTACCTCTCAAGGTGTCTGTTGCTGGGAGAGGAAGAGAAAGGAGCTCGTCAGATGCCTCGAGATGCCTGGAATTTGATGAGCGTGCCCTCTAGCCCAGTGATGGCGAACCTTTTCGAGACCGAGTGCCCAAATTGCAACCCAAAACCCACTTATTTATTGCAAAGTGCCAACACGGCAATGTAACCTGAATACTGAGGTTTTAGTTTAGAAAAAACAGTTGACTCCGAGGCACATATTACTCGGGAGTAAGCTTAGTGAAGCAACCGTGCAATGCTTCGAATGGATGAATCAAGATCCTAGGAGGGTTTACTCAGAAGCAAGCCCTATTGCCAGCAACCGAGCTTACTCCCAGGTAAAGGATCATGCCCAGGCCAGCCTAGGGGTGTGTATGTGTGTGTGTGTGTGTGTGTGTGTGGGTGATTTTCCGCCCCCCCCCACATGATGAACTCTGTGCACGCGTGCCCAAAGAAAGGGCTCTGGGTGCCACCTCTGGCACCCGTGCCATAGGTTCGCCGCCACTGCTCTAGTCTAGCCCATTGTCCGAGTCATTGATAAAGATGCGGGATTGAAGGCCGGAGAGCTGTTCAGTTTCTCGGCCTGCCCCTGGTGTTATAGCCGGGCAAAGCCTCATGGCGCTGGACACTGGATCAACAGCTGCCTGTCGCTTCAGGAGCTGAAAGGGAAGTGGATTGTCAGGGCTGGCTAGTCCGCAGTCTCCCCGAATGCCTCATCGAGCCGCACCCCCCTCCACCCCCACAGGGGGAATAATAAGACATTTATCTAGCTTGCTGTGTCGACAGCAGAAGGGCCATTTGGTATAAGCGAGGGGATTTGCTTTGCATTAGGAGCATGTCGATCCCGCAGGAGGCTGGGGATGTTCCCTCCCCCCTCCCCAAGTGATCTGCATTAAGACCGTGACTCCGGAGCGTTGTAGCTTCAAAGGGCTCGGGGATGCAGGAATGCCTTGGAAAGCTCCAAGGGAGAGATTTTTAAAGGGGGGGGGGGTTAATCGCCGAAGCAGAGTGCGGGACGCGGGGATGCCTGGCAATTCTGTGTCACGGCTGGGATTTCAACCGGTGCCTTCCCGGCTTCTAGAGGTATCTCCCTGAGCGTCCTCTTTGAAACTGAATCACGCTACAGATAAGAAAAAAAAAAGATCCTCTGAAGATGCCAGCCACAGATGCAGCCGAAACGCCAGGAGAAAACGCTACTGGAACACGGCCATACAACCCAGAAAACCCACAACACCCTCGTGATTCCGGCCGTGAAAGCCTTCGACAATACAAGAAGAATGTGAATTTATATCCCCTTTCTCTCCTGTAAGGAGTCTCAAAGGAGCTGACAATCTCCTTTCCCTTCCCCTCCCCCCCACAACAAACACCCTGTGAGGTGGGTGGGGCTGAGAGAGCTCCGAAGAACTGTGACTAGCCCAAGGTCACCCAGCTGGCATGTATTGGAGTGCCCAAACTAATCTGGCTCCCCAGATAATCTTAATGAATTTTGCAGGGCCTGCAAGACTGAGCTGTTCCACCGGACCTTTGGGGAGACCAGCTGCTGATGGCCCCCCCTTTCTATAACATCTGTGGATCCTGCCGTCCCCTACCCCCCTTTTCTTAGGGGATTTGTTAGTAGGACGCCATCTATATATCTGATATTAGGACGCTGCATTTTAATGGGGTTTGGTTTTTAACATGTATAGAGCCACTACTTGATGATGTATTTAATTAATTTGATATTATTGATTTTATTTGTGCTCTATCTACATGTTCTGTTCACCGCCCTGAGCCCTCCGGGGGAGGGCGGCTAATAATAATAATAATAATAATAATAATAATAATAATAATAATAATAATAATAATAATGGTGCACTGGAACCTTTGCAAAAAGTACGGCCTGCCCTGTAGCAAGACCTGGTACGAGCACAAGCCAGAGAAGACCACAGAAAATGAAGAAGCAAAAATACTGTGGGACTTTAGAATACAGACAGACAGACACCTGGCACACAACACCCCAGACATAACAGTGATAGAGAAAAAACATGTTTGGATCATAGATGTTGCTGTGCCAGTTGACAGCAGGGTAGAGGACAAAGAGCTGGAAAAGATCACAAAATACAAGGACCTACAAATTGAAGTTGAACGATTGTGGCAGAAAAGAACAACAGTAATCCCACTAGTAGTCGGTGCTCTAGGAGGAATCCCAAGAAATCTTGAAAAACATCTGGAAAGCCTAAACTTGGACAGAATATCAGTCCACATGCTGCAGAAAGCAGCACTTCTAGGAACTGCACACATTCTACGCAAATACCTCTAATATCCTAGGTCCTTGGGAAGGACTCGATATTCAGAGATGAATTCCAGACACTTGTGCTGTGTTGTTATGTGTATAATAAGCCTCCACAGCTCAAGTGGCAGAGCTGGGAATCAAACCCGGTCCCCCAAATTAGAGTACACCTGCTTTTAACCACTACACCACTGCTGCCACACCACTACACCTTCCATGCCGCTATTTTCAAAGGTGTGGCTACCCTGAGCTCCTCAGATCTGCATGTTAAATCCTTAAATATGATTTTTGGGGAAAACACTAGTAGTTTGGGTGAGTTTGCTGATCTGCATCCCTTGCGGCAGCTATTAAAAGCTTTGAGTATCTTTGAAGATTGGACATATTCAGGGCAGTGGAAGAAAACGTGAACAACTGTGATGCACAAAATACTGTTTTTTGTGGAGCCTCTTGGTTGAGGGGCAGTCTATCTTTTGATTTCGAACCCTGGTTGATAAATAGCTAGGGAGGGCTGTTTCCTTCTAGGCAAGCAGCCCAGAGGAAGTTGTCTGGTTTTCACGGGTAACAGGAACCTGGACTAGATGGATCGTTGGTCTGATCCAGCAGAGTTCAGCTAAGATGGAGCCGTTGTGTCTCCTACCATTGCCTTAAGTGCAAAACCGTTCCACAAAGGCTGTTCACAGGCGTAAACCTTCCCAGCGTGGTACAGTGGTTAAGAGCAGGTGGACTCGAATCTGGAGCATCGGGTTTTATTCCCCAGTCTTCCACACGAGAAGCAGATTCTTATCTGGTGAACTGGATTTGTTTCCCCGCTCCTCCGCATGAAGCCTGCTGGGTGACTTTGGGCCAATCACAATTCTCTCTGAACTATCTCAGGCAAACCAGAGGCAGGCAGTGGCAACACCCCCCACCCCAAAAATGCTTTTGCCTTGAAAACCTTAAGGCAGTGGTGGCGAACCTATGGCACGGGTGCCAGAGGTGGCACTCAGAGCCCTCTCTGTGGGCACACGGAAACAGAGTTTGGCCTTGTGGGGGGTTAATCGCGCCCCCCCTCCCCACATCTAGGCTGGCCTGGGCCGCTGGGCTCGATTATTAGCATTAAACCTAAGACCTAGTTTTGGGGAAGCAGTGTAGGTGACCCTGTTAAGCGCTGTTAAACCCCACTGATTTTCATGTGAAGAACTAAAGCGCGATCCTTTACCTGGGAGTAAGCTCGGTTGCTGGCAATGGGGCTTGCTTCTGAGTAAATCCTCCTGGGGTCGTGATTCACCCGCCGGAAGAATTGCATGGTTGCTTCAAAGCAAAGCCACCGACTACCACCAAGCTTACTCCCGAGTAATATGTGCCTTGGAGCCAACCATTTTTTCTAAACTAAAACCTCAGTATTCAGGTTAAATTGCCGTGTTGGCACTTTGCGATAAATAAGTGGGTTTTGGGTTGCAATTTGGGCCCTCGGTCTCGAAAAGGGTCGCCATCACTGCCTTAAGGGATCTCCATAGGTCAGCTGCAACTTGATGTCATTTTTCCACCGAGTCTAAATCTGCCCTACAGGTGCATTGCAATTTCATTTTCCCCTTGGGTAAACCTTTCCAGGAGGTACCTGGCAGTTTGGGGGTGGAATTGACATGAAATTGACATCTGTTCCCTTAACAGAAACTGACATGAAATTGACATCTGTTCCCTTAATTATGAGCCCTTCCTTCCTTCCCTCCTCCCCTTTTTTTGCAAGCTGAAGCACTTCTCCTTAGCCTTTTACTCACGTTTGGTCTCTTTGGGTCAAGCATACATTACCTTCCGATCGGATTCTGAATGGCGCACAATGTTTTCCCCTCTTCAGAACTGCAGTGCTGCAGATCAGAGAAGCCCAGTGGTTTCCCTCCCATGTGTTCTGCTTTGTTTGTCTTTTCCCTTCTCCCCTCCTTCGCCCAGCCACACAGGAGCAGTTCTGCCGGCGTTTCTAGGGTATTGATAGTGCTCTTTTTTGTTCTGTATTTTTATTTGAACACTTTTGATCTGTCTACGGAACAATCGACCGAGGAAACTGCCTTTAAAAAAAATAAAGATCGGTTCAGAAACAGTGGCAAATAACCACTTGAACCTAGAAGCAGGAGAAACAGGGCAGGGTTTTTTTTTTTTTTTTGGTTGCTGGGTGAGCTAAATGTTTTGTTCTTTTGCTCTCTTTAATATTCTTTTGACTGTGGGTTTTTATCTTGGTTACGGAAATCTCTTGGTGCCCGAGGAGAATGGCAGGGGAACCTTCTAGAAATAAACAAACGAGGCCCAAAGTTCATACTGAATAAACGCTGTCGCGGATGACCTGCTTAAATAGATGCAAGCCGTTCGCTGTTGCTCTTTTACGTACATAGTTCTGCGTCGTTTTGAAGTCCCAGCTTCTAAAATTACATCGGATGTTAGTTGGAAGGTATTTTTCCTACGTCCAAACCTTGGTTAGTTTTGGTTTTATCGCTTTTATCATCCCTTTGGTTTTCAGTTTTTTGGTTAAAAGGAAAAGCTGGGATGTCGGCTTCGTATCGCCTGCTAAATTTTGACTTTCATCCTCCTGTTGATTTCCTGCTGTAGATCTGTTTGTCTTTGCTGTTTGGAAAGCGTCAATGTCAGTTTTATAGGTCCAGTTCTCACTGTCTGACCACCCTGAAATCTTTAAGCAGAATGCCAGGAAAGAAAAATGGGCCTTATTTGTACTTACATTTGTTCCTATTACTGTAATGAATGGTTCTCCTTGATCTTATTTTTTTTATTAATCTGGGAATAAAAACTCTCCCTTTAGAACTATTAGTCTACGTTATTTATAGTCTACCTTTCTCACTGAGGCTCAAGGCAAATCACACTATGTCATGGGTTTTTAAAAAATGAATTTTAATGTTTTATGGATGTTAATAGGGTTAAGTAGGCTTTATGGAGTTTAAATAAGTATTTTGTAATTGTTTTTAGGTTTATTGATTTTTTTTACTTTGACCATATGTTGTAACCCACCCTGAGACCTTCAGGTATAGATCAGGCTACACACGCACGCACGCACGCACGCACGCACGCACGCACGCACGCACGCACGCACGCACGCACGCACGCACGCACGCACGCACGCACGTACGTACGTACGTAGAGATTTTGCTGAAGTGCGAAATATAAGGCATCCCCCAAAAGTAAGACGTAGCAAATTTTTTGTTTGGAAGCATGCCTGACAAACAGAATACTTAAATATAAGACATCCCCTGAAAATAAGACACAGCGCATCTTTGGGAGCAAAAATTAAAATAAGACACTGTCTTATATTTGGGGAAACATGGTAGGTACATACGTACGTACGTACGTACATACATACATACATACATACATACATACATACATACATACATACATACGCACATACGCACATACGCACACACTCATACACACACATATATATGTACATATATAAACACACACATATATGTATATGCATGTGTATATGTGTGTGTGTGTGTGTATAAAAAATAAAGCAAGTTGTTACAGTCAACGGAGGGGGAAAAATCCAATAAACATCGCAATAGAACTGGGTTTGCACAAATCTGAAAACGAGCAGAAATCAGAGAGCTTAAAACAAAGCAAAAGTATTTCAACCTAACATGTTAAACGATGCTGAAATTTACATCGCAACAGCATGCTTAGCAGCAGTGGACAGTAAAAGAAGAGAAGTTTGGATTGATATCCTCCCATTTCTCTCCTGTAAGGAGACTCAAAGGGGCTTACAATTTCCTTTCCCTGGTGGTTTGGTTTTAGGGCCAGGGTGGGAGTAGATTGTCCCTGAAGATCTCTTCTGAATGTGGGCTTTTAATAAACATGCCCTCTTTCTCTTCTCTGCCCCCCCCCCCCCCCGGTTCCTTGGCACCACTCAGGTGGGCTCGGGGTTGGGCTGACGTTAGCGGCTTTGATGGATTTCAGTCTTCCAAAGCGACGTGCTCTGTTTGGGAGTGAGCTGTCTGTCTCGGTTTGGAGCGCGTCTGCTCGCTCGCCTGATGTTTAAATGCTTCCCCCCCCCCCCTTGGAACGGGGGACGGAGATTCATTTGTCTGCGTCAAGCGGCTGTCAGCAGCCCTGAGATGGACGGAGAGGGTGGGAGTAAGAAGGAAAGTCATCCCGTTCCTTGGGAATTCGTGTGTGAACTGAGACAGGGATTCAAACCTTTGAATGTTGGAAGTACTAAATGAAAGGCAAGTTCCTTTAAACGTGTACAGTGTAGCTAGATTTGAATCCGGAAGCACCTTGGAGACCAAAAAGGGTTTCATGGGCACCAAGCTATCAAGAGTTAGAGTTCACTTCATCAGATACAAATTGGAATAGAGACCTGGGGATATATAAAGAAGAAGAGGAGTAGTAGTTTGGATTTATATCCGCCCTTTCTCTCCCGTAAGGAAACTCTTACGGGCTTACAAACTCCTTTCCCTTCCCCCCTCCCAACAAACACCCTGTGGGGTGGGTGGGGCTGAGAGAGCTCTAAAGATAAAGGATTGAGCTTTAGTTCTTCCCATGAAAATCAGTGGGGTTTAACAGGACTTAACAGGGTTACCTACACATCGTGACCAGCAGCCCAGACCAGTCTGGATGTCTGGGGGGGGGGGCGATTTTCTGCCCCCCCCCACGATGAACTCTGTGCACGCATGCCCACAGAGAGGGCTCTGAGTGCCACCTCTGGCACCCGTGCCATAGGTTCGCCACCACTATATTACACTGTTAATCATACATTGCCCCAAACCAAGTATGGGAGAGGCGATTAAAAAATCTTTCTTTCTTTCTTTCTTTCTTTCTTTCTTTCTTTCTTTCTTTCTTTCTTTCTTTCTTTCTTTCTTTCTTTCTTTCTTTCTTTCTTTCTTTCTCTCTTTCTTTTCTCTTGCGATCTCTTGCTTAATTGCTTATAAATGATTGTATTATGAATTATATGATAATGAACTACCAATAAACTTTTTTAAAAAAGAAAAAAATGAATGAATGAATGAATGAATGAATGAATGAATGAATGAATGAATGAATATGGAGGAGTGGGGAACCGGATCTGTCCAGATTAGAGTCCGCTCCTCCTAACCACTACACGATGCTGGCTTTTTATGAGGAAATGGTGCAGGATATTAACTAACTAACTAAATATTGGAACAGGGATTTGAATTCAAGGATGTTCCGAATCCAGCATTGTAGCCCATAATAGCACACTGACGTGCTGAAAGGTGGGCGTGGATTCAGATGCAGACGGGTGAGGAGAAATTGAGACATGCCCCACCCCCTCAACCTAGTAACCACACACCAGTTTCCAGTACACTGTGGTTCTTACTAGCTTCTCCTGCTGCATTTGGTGGTGTGTTGTGTTGGTGTCGTGGTTAAGAGCAGGCGGACTCTGATCTGGAGAACCGGGTTTGATTCCCCACTCCTCCACCTGAGTGGCGGAGGCTTATCTGGTGAACCAGATGTGCTTCTGCACTCCGACATTCCTGCTGGGTGACCCTGGGCTAGTCACGGTTCTTTCAGGACTCTCTCAGCCCCACCTGCCTCAGAAGGTGTCCGTTGTGGGGAGGGGAAGGGAAAGGAGCTTGTCAGCCACCTTGAGTCTCCTTACAGGAGAGAAAGGCGGGGTATAAATCCAAAATCTCCTTCTTCTTAAGAAAAGAAAGGAGCCAGAGTCCCCTCTCTTCTTCCCTCCCAGTGTGGAAAAGCTGCCTCCGCCCAGCCTGGTCTCTGGAGGTGATTCGATTCTTACTCACTGGGCGTGAGTGGCTATTTACAAGCCCGGGTTTTGGGACTCCAGCCAGAATTTGTACACGGCGGAGTCCGGGCGGATGGCAGCTCTCTTGTGCCGAAGGACCCAGCTGGCTTTCTGTGCCCCTGTGACAAGCGTCTGTCCGTCCCCGCTGCCCTTTCGGGTTGGGCGCAGGGAGAGAAATAAGCTCTGTGTAACTAAACATAAACCCAGCAGCTGCGGATGGCAGTAATCCCCACCCTCCCTAGCCAGAGCATCTGCTTTCCTTCCCGCCTTAAAGCCGCACTTTCCCTCCAGTTTGCTCAACCTGGACCCAGGGTGTGTCTGTGCATTGCTGGGTCTGCAGGGGCGTACCGCCCATGGGGACATGGGGTACTCCATGTCCCTGGGCACACGCCATTTTGTCATGTGGGGGGGTGCCCGGCCCCTCCTGCGGTGTGGCGACTCGGCCGGTGCCCAGCAGCACTTCCTTTGCTGGGGCGCCGCTTGCTGACAGAGTTGTTTGCCGTGGCCACAGTCCGGCTCCCACCCCCCACCCCGGGGAGGGCAGGAGCCAGGCTTGCCCGAGCCGCCTGTCGCCGAGCCCCTGTTAGCAAATATCAATAGCACATTGATGTCACATGCTACCAACACACTGTAGAACCGTGGTGGCGAACCTTTGGCACTCCAGATGTCATGGACTACAATTCCCATCAACCCTTGCCAGTATGGTCAATTGGCCATGCTGGCAGGGCCTGATGGGAATTGTAGTCCATAACATCTGGAGTGCCAAAGGTTCGCCACCACTGCTGTAGAAGGTCTCGGACCTGCATACCTGAGAGACCGCCTCTCCCCATATTGCCCTGGTAGGCCCCTCTGCTCCTCGGAGGAGGACCTACTCGTGATCCCTGGCCCCAAAATGATCAGGCTGGCCTCGACAAGGGGCAGGGCCTTTTCAGCCCTGGCCCCTACCTGATGGAACGGGCTCCCTAGGGAGATCAGGGCCCTGCGGGACTGACAGAGTTTCCGCAGGGCCTGCAAGATGGACCTGTTCCGCCAGGCGTTTGGCCAGCCTGGTTAAAAAAACAAAACAAAAAACATCTACCGCGTCATCTGGCCTCCCGTGGGCACAAGGGGGGGAGGGGAGTAGCCAGATGCCATCCACATTTTTAAATGGGTTCTGTTTTTTTATATAATTGATATTAAATTTTGTTTTAATGTTTGTTTTAATCTGTTGTAAACCGCCCTGAGCCCTCAGGGGGAGGGCGGTATATAAAACTAATGATAAATAAAATAAAGGAGAAGAGTTTGAATTTATACCCTGCCTTTGTGTCCTATAATAAGGAGACTCAAAAGGACTTACAAAACCCTTTCCCTTCCTCTCCCCACAACAGACACCTTGTGAGGCAGGTGGGGCTGAGAGAACAGGGACTGGCCCAAGGGCACCCGGCAGGCTTCATGTGCCGGAGCGGGGAAACAAATCCGGCTCACCAGATAAGCGTTCACCATTCTTAACCACGAACTCCACGCTGGTTTCCTGTAGGCAAAATTGCTAGACAAGGATGTATTTTATCTCCCTGTCTCTTCAGTCTGCATCATGCAGAGTGTATCAAAAGCTGGATTAGGTTTAGACGAGGGCGAAGGGAAAAATGGAAGGGAGGAACATTCACAATTGATACTACATTACTGGCAGAAAACAGCGAAGAAACTGAAAGGAGAAAGGACCAAAGCAAGACTATAGACCAGTGGTGGCGAACCTATGGCACGGGTGCCAGAGGTGGCACTCAGAGCCCTCTCTGTGGGCACGCGCAAATAGAGCCCCCCCCCCCCCCACATCTAGGCTGGCCTGGGTCACTGGGTTCAAATATTAACATTAAATTTAAGACCTAGTTTTGGGGAAGCAGTGTAGGTAACCCTGTTAAGTGCTGTTAAACCCCACTGGTTTTCATGCGAAGAACTAAAGTGCAATCCTTTACCTGGGAGTAAGCTCAGTTGCTGGCAATAGGGCTTGTTTCTGAGTAAACCCTCCTAGGGTCATGATTCACCCATTGGAAGAGTTGCACAGTTGCTTCAAAGCAAAGCCACCGACTACCACCAAGCTTACTTCCGAGTAACGCATGCCTCGGAGCCAACCATTTTTCCTAAACTAAAACCTCATTATTCGGGTTACATTGCCGTGTTGGCCCTTTGCGTTCAATAAGTGGGTTTTGGGTTGCAATTTGGGCGCTCGGTCTCGAAAAGGTTCGCCGTCACTGCGATAGACTATAGCTGAGCATCAGGAAGGCAAAAAGTCATGACTACTGAGGAATTATTCAGCGTTAGGGGGGGACAATGAGGAAATTAAAACAATTGAAGACTTTCTATTCTTTGGCACCTGTCAGGATGCCATTGCTGAGGGGCCAGATTTGCTGCTTTATCTGTTTCCCTGGCCTCGGAGCTCGGCGGCTGGGACGGGCCTTCAGGCCGGACTTTTCCTAGCTGACTTGCTTCACATGTGGGGGGGGGGGGGTGGGGATTTGCTGCAACGTATTATCTGCCCTTTCGCCAGAACTGTCTTCTCCTGTTTCTCTCGTGTCTTCAGTAAAATCCTTGAACCCGTCAAGTGAGTTATTGACTAAATGGGGAAATTTATTTATTTTATTTTATTTTATTTATTTATTTATTTATTTATTTATTAGGTTTATAAACCGCCCTCCCCCGAAGGGCTCAGGGCGGTGAACAGTATAAAGAGCACCATCAATTAAAATACAATGTAATATAAATAAGGATGGCTCCGATAAAAATAAACCTTACTCTGTTAAAATGCAGCATTAATACTTTAAAGTCGGATGGCGCCTAATATCATTCCCACAGGAGTCACAGAGTGGGTTTTATAGGTCTTCATAAAAAGGAACAAGAAGGGAGGGAGGGAGGGAGGGGGCCCCTATCAACGGCTAGTCTCCCCAAAGGCCCGGTGGAACAGCTCAGTCTTGCAGGTCTTAATGTCTTAATTGACATTAAGACAGATCTGACGAAAAGGCACCAAAAGTGAATTATTGTCTGAACAGGGAAACTGACAGCACCATCATCAACCGAAAGGGAGGCTGCAACCGAGAAACAGAAACGAGGAGATTAAGACTAGGAAGGAGCTAGAAAAAGATTCTTAAAATGCGAGGATGTGTCACTGGCAAACAAGATAAAGTTAGCTGGTTGTTGTGGGCTTTTGGGCTGCATGGCCGTGGTCTGGTAGATCTTGTTCCTAACATTTCACCTGTATCTGTGGCTGGCATCTTCAGAGGTGTATCACAGAGGGAAGTCTTTCTCAAACCCAGCCTGGAGGCAGAGGGAGCTCCTTATTTGGGCAGTGACATCAGGGGGAGTCACTGCCCAAATAAGGAGCTCCCTCTGCCTCCCGGCTCCGCTTATACGCCAGTCCATAAGTTTTCCCAGGTGTTGGTAGTAAAATTAGGTGCCTCGGCTTATGCACAGGGTCGGCTTATGCACCAGTATATACGGTAATCATATTCTTCTTTTGTTTGTAAATAGTTTACAAGTGGTTGCCATACATCTGGAACGTTTCTGAGTTATTTTTTAAAATAAGTGTGATAGATTGTCATAAAATGCATATTCTATCAGTTGAATCCACCAACGATATGGAGAAATGGGACTGTAAAATCTTGCTCTTTCATAATCGGACTACTGGGAAGGGGGGTTTCATTCAGTGAAACTGACCGTCAGTAAACTCTGGGGAGAGAAAAATAATAATTCCTGGGGTCAGGAAGGAATTTTCCTGCCAGTGAGACTTGGAGATTTATTTATTTATTTTTGCCTTCCTTTGGGCATAGAGCTGGGCTCACCGGGAGAGTTGGGGGGGGGGGGGCGATAGTTGTGAATTTCTTGCATTGTGCCGAGGGTTGGACTAGATGAGTTTGCAGATGATACCAAATCTGAGAACCACAAAGGATTGCGAAGAGCTCCAAGCGGACCTTGATAAATTAGGTGAGTGGGCTCAGAAATGGCAAATGCAGTTCAATGTAGCAAAATGTAAAGTGATGCACATAGGGGCAAAAAATCCAAACTTCACATACACGCTACAGGGGTCAGTGCTATCAGTCACAGACCAGGAAAGGGATTTAGGCGTCTTAGTTGATAGTTCCATGGGAATGTCAGCTCAATGCACGGCAGCTGTGAAAAAGGCAAACTCTATGCTGGGGATCATTAGAAAAGGAATTGATAATAAAACTGCAAAGATTGTCATGCCCTTATATAATGCCGTGGTGCGACCGCACTTGGAGTACTGTGTCCAGTTCTGGTCGCCGCATCTCAAAAAGGATATTGAGGAGATAGAAAAAGGGCACAGAAGGGCAACGAGGATGATTGAGGGACTGGAGCACCTTCCCTATGAGGAGAGGCTGCAGCGTTTGGGACTCTTTAGTTTGGAGAGGAGGCGGCTGAGGGGGGATATGATTGAAGTCTATAAAATTATGCATGGGGTAGAAAATGTGGACAGAGAGAACTTTTTCTCTCTTTCTCACAATACTAGAACCAGGGGGCATACATTGAAAATGCTGGGGGGAAGAATTAGGACTAATAAAAGGAAACACTTCTTCACGCAACGTGTCATTGGTGTTTGGAATATGCTGCCACTGGAGGTGGTGATGGCCGCTAACCTGGATAGCTTTAAAAGGGGCTTGGACAGATTTATGGAGGAGAAGTCGATCTATGGCTACGAATTTTGATCCTCTTTGATCTGAGATTGCAAATGCCTTAGCAGACCAGGTGATCGGGAGCAACAGCCGCAGAAGTCCATTGCATTCACATCCTGCACGTGAGCTCCCAAAGGCACCTGGTGGGCCACTGCGAGTAGCAGAGAGCTGGACTGGATGGACTTTGGTCTGATCCAGCTGGCTTGTTCTTATGTTCTTATGACTTTGAGGTAACTTCCCGCTCTCTGCGTTTCTAATCTCATCGTACAATTCAGGATAGACCTCTGAATTCTCCCACCAGAGGGAGTGGCGATCCCTGTTGGCTTTGTGGGAGTACAAAAGAGGTGGGTCTGACAACTCCATTGGGGATTCTATCTCTGCAACTGTTCACCTCAGTTGTTTTGTAGAACCACCTGGTGCAGAGACAGTTTACCTGTGAATACCAGCGGCTGGTGGGAAAGGACCAGAAGGGAGCAGTTGTCCTTTTGGCCAGTTTACGGGCTTCCCATATACATTTGTGGAGAACGGGGTGTCCAGTGGTGGCGAACCTTTGGCAATCCAGATGTTATGGACTACAATTCCCATCAGCCCCTGCCAGCATGGCCGATTGCCCAGTCTTCTGTTCCAAAACAAACAACATTTAGGTAGCACTTTAGCATCCCTCAGTACTATCTCAGTAATAAGGGTGTTGTGGGGTTTCCAGGCAAGTAGCATTTTCTCCTGAGGTTTCGCCTGCCTCTGTGGCTGGCATCTTCAGAGGAACTGATGGTGGTAACGCAAATGGAGTATATATACCTGCGGAATGTCCAGGGTGGGAGAAAGAACCATTTGCGTTGCCTAACAAGTGTAAAGGGTGCAATCTGCAAGGGTAATTTGCATGTGTTAAGTGGGATCCCCCCGTTTTAGCACATATGTGTAACACTGAATTAATTCACTAACTCATTTTAACACATATGCTATAATGGGTGGATCCCACTCAACACATGCAAAATACCCTTGCAGATTGCATCCTTAACACTTGTTAACCCATGCAAACGGTTCTTTCTCCCGCCCTGGACATTCCACCGGTATATCTACTCCATTTGCTTTACTACCATCTGATCCTCTGAAGAGGCCAGCCACAGAGGCAGGCGAAACGTCAGGAGAGAATGCTACTGGACCGCGGCCACACAACCCGGAAAACCCACAACACCCCAGCGATTCCGGCCGTGAAAGCCTTCGACAGTACATATCTCAGTAATGTTACCGCAGTCATACCAGACCAGTGTTACGACCCCCTTGTTGACTGGCTGAAGATTGGAACCCTGGACTCACTGATCAGAGTCCACCCCTCTAACCACCACACAAGGGGTGTGGGGTGCCCAATGGGGTCCCCAATGGTGCCAGAGAGCCCACCAGCCCTTTTCCTGGTGCCTCCCTTTTGTGGGCAAGATCAGGTAGGCCCTGTACCCTGCAGGGTTTTTGATCGCTGTGCAGGCTAAAATGTGCCCTCTTAAGCAGGGCTCCTGTCTGAGATGTTGAAGTGTTACCATAAGAGTTAAGCATAACCACCTTTCCTAACATTTTCCGGTTGGCGCCACCTTCCTGCAGAAGCCATTTTGTTGTCGTGCCCAGCACCCTGTATCAGGATTACAAATGTGCCCAGTGGTGGGATCCAAAAATTTGAGTAACAGGTTCCCATGGTGGTGGGATTCAAAGTGTGGCGTAGCGCCAATGGGGCTGGGCGGGGCACGACGGGGGCGTGACCGGGCATTCCTGGGGCGGGGCATTCCTGGGCGGGGCTGTGGCCAGGACGCAGCCGCTGCGCCGGTCCTTGGGCGGGAAACGAATGCACGCAGGCGCAGGCTGCCACACACGCTGGTGCACCTCCTGCTAGACTGCTTCCAGTTCTGTGCACTACTGCTGAGAGGAGGGGCGTAACTCAGGCAAAAATCCCATGGCAAAATCACCCATTAGTAACCCCCCTCTCGGCACACACAAATAATTAGTAGCCTACTCTCGGGAACCTGTGAGGACCTGCTGGATCCCACCTCTGAATGTGCCCCCATGCTCCAAAAGCAAAAAGCTCTCAGACCCCCCCCCCCCCACTAACATCACCATTCTGGCTCCCTAACATGTGTGGCTGTGCCGTCTTGCCTGTCAAACGTTTGGCTCATCCACCTTCGACTTTCCTCTTCCAAACAGCTCCGATTCCCCAGGGCCTTGGGCAGAGGCCCTTCCCCGCCCCCCTGCAAGCGGTCCCTTTTTAAGTGGGAGTTCTGGAGACAGATGCTGCAGTCCTGAACATGCAAAGTGTGTTCTTTGCCATCCCAGCACACGCGCTTGTCGACGGTTTATATTCCAGAGCTGTGCTCTCTCTGGCGTTTGATAAATCTTCGTGGGCTACGGCGTAGCTGAAGTCAAGCTCTGGGGAGTGGTGGTGGCAGGGAATCCTTACACACACCCTCCCCTTCTCATTAATTAGCACTTCGCTCGGGGTGATTCCAAGCAGGTTTCTCGCGTTCTGCGGCGGAAATGAAACACAATCCCACCGCAGGCACCAGCTGGCTGCAACAGCATTTTTAAAGTCTGAGCGCCAGCAGTGGGAAGGGAAAGAAGGCCATCCATCCATCCATCCATCCATCCATCCATCCATCCATCCATCCATCCATCCATCCATCCATCCATCCATCCATCCACCCATCCACCCACCCACCCACCCACCCATCCATCCATCCATCCATCCATCCATCCATCCATCCATCCATCCATCCATCCATCCATCCATCCATCCATCCATCCATCCTTCCTTCCTTCCTTCCTTCCTTCCTTCCCTTCCCCCCCCTCCCCTTCCTCCCTCCCTCCTTCCCCTCCCTCCCTCCCTCCCTCCCTCCCTCCCTCCCTCCCTGCTTCCTTCCTTCCTTCCTTCCTTCCTTCCTTCCTTCCTTCCTTCCTTCCTTCCTTCCTTCCTTCCTTCCTTCCTTCCTTCCTTCCTTCCTTCCTTCCTTCCTTCCTTCCAGAAGTTCATTAGGCCATAATGGAGCCCTGCAGGATCAGACCCGTGGTCCATCTGGCCCATCATCCTGTCTCATGCCCTTTACCTTGGAGGTCTGACAACACAGCATAGAGTCCAGAGCCTTCCGCTGATGTTGCCTCCCAGTACCAGGATTCAGTGGTAGACTGCATCTGAACATGGAGGTTGCCTTCAGTCATCCCAGCTAGCAGCCGCTGATAGAACCCACCCCTTTTAGCTGGATGTGGCTGCCACGGGCATTCTGCCCAGGGGGACATTTGGGGTCAAATATCCCTGGGCTGCGGCCATTTAGTCACGTGGGGGTGGAAAATTGCCCCCACACCCCTTCTCCTCCCCCCTGGGCCCATACACTGACCTGGTGCAAAAAAAGTTTTTGGGACTCCGGAGGAAGTTTTACTGAAGCTCCGCTAGGAATAACTGACCAGAGCCAAGAAGGAGAGTTTGGCCTTGGGGTCGGTCTGCCGGTCAATTGACCCGTCCGATATGGCCTGTTAATGGATGGCAGGCAGATATTCACGACGCCGAGAATGCCCCTCGGAGCGTATGTTGAGCACCGCCAAGCCGCTTTGAACTGTCGTGACAAGCCTCGAAGCACCGTGCTTAATGGCACTTTCAGTTCCTGGCCAGCAGAGCTTTAATGGCTTCGACCATCCATCTCAGGTTGGGTCTTCCTCTTTCCGTGCTGCCTTCTAATTTTCTTAGCTTTACCATCTGGGGAGCCCCGTCAGCTAAGCTGCAGCACCGCTGTCAAATCTCTGCTCGTGGCCGGAGTTCGGTTCTGATGGGAGTCGTTTCGGGTAGCCGGCTCAAGGCCGACCGTGCCACCCGTTCTTCCGAGGTCAGTAAAATGAGTGCCCAGCTTGCTGGGGGTACAGCGTAGACCAGTGGTGGCGAGTCTATGGCACGGGTGCCAGAGGTGGCACTCAGAGCCCTCTCTGTAAGCACGCACAAACAGAAGGTAAGCCCCCTTCCCGCGCATCCTAGGCTGACCTGGGCTGCTGGGCTCAATTATTAGCATTAAACCTAAGACCTAGTTTTGGGGAAGCAGTGTAGGTAACCCTGTTAAGCGCTGTTAAACCCCACTGATTTTTATCTTGAAGAACTAATGCGATCGCTTTACCTGGGAGTGAGCTAGGTTGTTGGAAATGGGGGTTACTTATGAGTAAACCCTCCTAGGGTCGTGATTCATCCGTTGGAAGAGTTGCGCGGTTGCGTCAAAGCAAAGCCACCGACTACCACCAAGCTTACTCCCGAGTAACGCACACCTCTGAGCCAACCGTTTTTTCTAAACGAAAACCTCAGTATTCTGGTTAAATTGCCAGGTTGGCACTTTTCGCGATAAGTGGGTTTTGGGTTTGCTATTTGAAATTTCGGTCACCGAAAGGTTAATACCGTTACTGGCGTAGACAGAGGCAGAGTGAGGGGAAATTCCGCCGAATGGCGTGTGCTCGCGCGCACCTGCAGCGGCAGCCCTGCTTGGTACCCTGCCCTTCCCCCTCCGCAGCCTGGCCATGCCTCCACTGCAGCTCCACCCGGGGCATTGCGCCCCACCCTGCCCCGTTGGTGCTACGCCTCTGAGCATAGACGACTAGGAGAGGCAACTGCAGATCACCCTGCAAGCAAAGTCTGCTTATCACTGTGATGTGATTCCACCCCATGGGGCAGTAACGACACAGTGCTTGCCCACCTTTACCTTTTTATTGTCTTGTTGGTGATTCTTGTCTTCTCATAATGTGACCAAGAAACGATAGCCTCAGTTTAGTTGTTTTAGCTTCTAGGGACAGTTCAGGTTTGATTTGTAGTAGAATCATAGAGCTGGAAGAGACCCCAAAGGCCATCCAGTCCAACCCTCTGCAATGCAGGAACACACAATCAGATGGCCGTCCAGCCATCCAGGAGCAGCAGTGGTGTAGTGGTTAAGAGCAGGACCATTCCAATCTGGAGGAACCGGGTTTGATTCCCCGCTCTGCTGCCTGAGCTGTGGAGGCTTATCTGGGGAATTCAGATTAGCCTGTGCACTCCCACACATGCCAGCTGGGTGACCTTGGGCTAGTCACAGCTTCTCGGAGCTCTGTCAGCCCCACCTACTTCACAGGGTGTTGGTAGTGAGGGGGGAAGGGCAAGGAGATTGTAAGCCCCTTTGAGTCTCCTACAGGAGAGAAAGGGGGGATATTAAACCAAACTCAGACCCGCCCCCCGTGCCATGGAAACTTGCTAGATGACCTTGAGTCGGTCACACATGTTTAGCTACGACCCTGGCCAGTATTTGGATGGGAGACCTCCAAGAAAGCTGGCTTGAGTTGTAGCGATAGGGTGGGGTATAAATGGAAGGAAGGAAGGAAGGAAGGAAGGAAGGAAGGAAGGAAGGAAGGAAGGAAGGAAGGAAGGAAGGAAGGAAGGAAGGAAGGAAGGAAGGAAGGAAGGAAGGAAGGAAGGAAGGAAGGAAGGAAGGAAGGAAGGAAGGAAGGAAGGAAGGAAGGAAGGAAGGAAGGAAGGAATACCAGGGGAGTGAAGCAGAAGCAGGCAATAGAAAATCACCTCCAAACGTCTCTGGCCTTGAAAACCCTACCGAGGTGCCAAAACTCAGCTGTAACATGATGAGGGGTGGGGAGAATTAAGTGTTGAATGTAGGACTTGCCACAGAATCGCATCTGCTTCCAAGGGTGCAGGAAGAAATAGGTATATAACGTATAACAAGCGAAGAGTGCTGCAGCGATACTATAAAGTTTGCCAAGGAACACCCGGATAGGTTTGGGCTTACTGTATGATCTGGCCCACTAAGAGGGCTTGATTTTTGTTTGCTACCCAGCCAGTAATTCCTCCTCTTTGTGTTCTTTTTCCTTCTCTCTCCGTGCCCCACTCTCCGCCAATTAGTATTGGGAAAGCCTAATTAGGTACCAGTGGACTGGGGATGCGGTTGCCGTGGAAACCCGGTAGCAGCCCTGGCGTTGGAAAAGTCTTCTGAGCCCATTTGCGCGATTGTCGGGGAAGAAGGGAGATCAAAGCCCGCCCGGCGGCTGCGTGGAGGACGCTCTGGTCCCCCCTCCCTCGCTGGGTCTCTGCGTTTGCAACGCCCCAGGGTAGAAACCTTCCAGGCAGGGAATGCCGGGGACTTCGTGCCCTATTTAAAGCGATTTCAGAGGGGTTTCCCTCTCTTCAAGCAGGAAGATGTAAAGTTTCCAAGCAGGGGCGTAGCTTGGCATGAACAGAGACTGGATAAGAGCAGGTGCACTCTAATCTGGAGAACCAGGTTTGATCCCCCTCTCTGCCACTTGACTGGTGGGGGCTTATCTGGTGAACCAGATTAGCTTGTGCGCTCCAATACACGACAGCTGGGTGGACCTTGGGCTAGTCATGGGTCATCGGAGCTCTCTCAGCCCCACCTACCTCACAGGGTGTTCGTTGTGGGGAGAGGAAGGGAAAGGAGCTTGTATTCCCCATTGAGTCTCCTTACAGGAGAGAAAGGGGGGATATAAATCCAAACTCAGACTCACTGGTGAAGGAGAAATAATAATAAATTCCTCCAGATGCCCGTTGGTAACTTCATGGCCTCTGACCTTCGTATCTGTGGATCTTCCTCTCCATCCGTATTCCCTGAGGACAGCTTTGCTCAGCTGAGTGGGGTCTGGCAGGGGCTGCTCTGCAAACAGACAAATTTCACAACGGCCCCAAATGTTAATGGGGTTAATTTTAGCATATAGAGCTATACTTAACTTTGATTTTATTTGTGCTCTATTTGTTTGTTCTGTTCGCCGCCCTGAGCCCTTCGGGGGAGGGCGGTTTATAAATACAATCAATCAATCAATCAATCAATCAATCAATCAATCAATCAATCAATCAATCAATCAATCAATCAATCAATCAATCAAGAAATGTGCATTCTCACCTCCTGGTCTCCTAATATTTTGTAAACTACGCAAAATCAAGTGATATCCCCAGGACTTTTTTGTAAAGGCAATAGGACTATACTGTCACGCGGTGGACTCCAACCTTTGTGAGCCTGCCGACGCATTTGGAATTCTAACACCACATGGTGGGCATAGCAACAAGATGGCTGCCACAAAATGGCGCCACCGGGAGGAGGAGCCAGTCACAACATGTCTGCCGCCGCTTAACTTTAGCAACACCGTGTGGCAGCAAGCAAAAATCTGCACAGCCCATCGAGTCCCCAAATAGTCAATCAAAGCCCGACTTGACCCTACCTAGTTTCTAAAAACTCGTGGGCGCAGCAGAAGGTGTTGGCTAGTACCACGGTGCCCAAAGATACCACATTTCAAACCCCTGCTGTAACAGCATGGTTGAGCAAGATGCTTTGATAAAGGGAAAGGGATTGTGAACTCTACTGCTGCGGAGAGAATTCTGGTTGCAGCATACATTAATTAATCTGTTTCCTTTCTAATATTTATGCGGTTCTTGATCTATTAGGTTGCTTATCGGGTGCCCCGTCCTGCCGACTCCATCGATTTACACTGTACAGTCTGCCTTGAATATCTGCGAGAAAGGCTGAATGTAAAAAGTAAATAAATAAAATTGTACGTCTGTAACAGATTGAGCTCTGGGTCTATTTTGGCACGTGTTTTGGCAGATTGTATCGCAAGTGCCCTGTTATGGTGTGAGTCGGTCTGTTGCTGGCTCGGCTTCTGTTTCATATTTACGAGAGATGGTTTGAGATTTGGGATTTGTGGAAATTTGGAAGCCGTGAGGAATAGATCAGATGTATTCCTTGCTCTTTTGTATCAGTGGAATTTAATGTTTCAGACAATTGGCAAGTAGGGACTCACAAGGAACTTTGGGGGAAAGGGGCATTCCCCCCCCACCCTTTGCTTCCTTCCCTCTGCCCTCTTCTCAGTCAGTATCCCCCTCTTTTTCTCCCCCACACCTTTTCTAGCAATCCTCTCTCCAGATCTCCCCTGCTTTCACTTCTCAACTTGCCCCCTTAATTTCCTCCCTCTTCCCTACCTCCTCTTCTTTCTCTTTCTCTTCCTCTTCCTCAAATAACCCCCTTCTTTCATCTTCTCTCCCTTAAAACAATCCCCTTCTTTCTCTTTCTTTCCCACTCCCTCAGATTATCCCTCTTTTCCTTCTCTACCCCCTCCCTCACTGAATTCATCTTCTTTCTCCTTATCTCTCTCAAGTAACCCTCTCTTTCTCCTTTTCTACCCTCTCCTTCAGATAACCCTCCTTTCTCTTCTCCCCCTAATTCTGACAATCCCTTCCCTTCCTGTCCCTCAGATAGTTCCTTTTTTCTGTTTCTGTTCCCCCCTCAGATAATCCCCATTCTTCCCCTTTCCTTCCCTCTCCCTCAGACGATCCCTTCTCTTCCCCTTCCTCAGACAAGCCCTTATTTATTTTTGTTTCCCCCCTCAGATAATCCCCATTCTTCCCCTTTCCTTCCCTCTCCCTCAGACGATCCCTTCTCTTCCCCTTCCTCAGACAAGCCCTTATTTATTTTTGTTTCCCCCCTCAGATAATCCCCATTCTTCCCCTTTCCTTCCCTCTCCCTCAGACAATCTTCTTTCATCACCTTCTTTCTCTCCCTCGGACAATTCCACCTTTCTCTTCTCCTCCCTCACACAGTCTCTTTTTTTCTGTTTCCCCTCTCAGGTAACCCCCTTTCTCCTTCTCTACTCCTCACTTAGATAATCCCCCCCTTTTCCCTCTTTCTCTCCCCACTACCTCAGATAATCCCCCTTTTCTTTGTCCCTATCTTGAGAGCTGTGGTGGCTATGGCCGCAGCTTGGCCCCCCAGGAGCAAGTGAGAACGCCCAAGACTTGCTGGCAAGATTCTTCTCTCACCCACTTTCTCACTGAAACTTCCATTGCTCCTGGGTTCCGGCACAGCAGTGTCCACCGGGGCCCCCACAGCTCCCATGTTCTGCCTCTGTTGGGCCCCGCACGGCTTTGTCGTTGGTCCAAGCATGGCTCTGGGGCTGGAACCAAGCAGCAACCACTGCACTGGTAGGTGTGTTCATAGAATCATAGAGTTGGAAGGGACCCCAAGGGCCATCAAGCCCAATCCACCTGCCATGCAGGAACACACACTCAAAGCACTCCTGACAGATGACCATCCAGCCTCTCTTTAAAAACCTCCCAAGAAGGAGACTCCACCACCCTCTGAGGTAGTGCATTCCACTGTCGAACAGCCCTGACGGTCAGGAAGTTTTTCCTGAGGTTTATGTGGAATCTCCTTTCCTTCACCTTGAACCCATGACTCCTGGTCCTGGTCTCTGGAGCAGCAGAAAACAGCACTTCAGATATCTCAATATGGCTATCATGTCACTTCTTAACATTCTCTTGATCAAACTAAACCTCCCCAGCTCCCTAAGTCTCTCCTCATAGGGCATGGATTCCAGACCTTTGATCATTTTGGCTGCCCTCCTCTGGACCCGTTCCAGCTTGTCAATATCCTTTTTGAATTGCAATGCCCAGAACCAAACACTATATTCCAGGTGTTGTCTGTGCTTGTGCAGAGAACAATCTCTTATTTTTTTGGGGGGTTAAGCCCCCAGTATATTTTTTGATTTAACCGTTTTTCTGTGAACCTCGGGGTTCCCCCAAGTTTGGAGGAAAATCTCCTTTCTCTCAGCGGGGGCCCAATCCACGGATTTAGATATCCGCAGATCTGCTCACACCTAATAGATTTGCATCCTTATCAAACCCTTTAGTTGTGTTGGCAATAGTTTCTAACTTAGGACAGAAAATCATGCGGGTAGCATAGCTGTGAAATTTAAAAATTATATCCCCCCCTTTCTCTCCTGCAGGAGACTCAAAGGGGCTTACAATCTCCTTGCCCTTCCCCCCTCACAACAAACACCCTGTCAGGTAGGTGGGGCTGAGAGAGCTCCCAGAAGCTGTGACTAGCCCAAGGTCACCCAGCTGGCGTGTGGGGGAGTGTACAGGCTAATCTGAATTCCCCAGATAAGCCTCCACAGCTCAGGCGGCAGAGCTGGGAATCAAACCCGGTTCCTCCAGATTAGAATGCACCTGCTCTTAACCTCCTACGCCATTGCTGCTCTAGACTTCCTTGGTCTCCCACCCAAGTTTTAACCAGGCCCCAATCCTGCTTAGGTTTCTAAGATCTGATGAGTTGGGCCAGGCTGGGCCATCCCGGTCAGGGCAGCAGTTAAAAATAGAACGGAGAGATTTTTCTGCAAACAGGATAAAGCTCATTATTTGGACAGAAACAGCCTTGTAGCAACAAAATCTGCAGCCTTTTTTAAAAAATATTGAGGACTTTTGCTCCTCCCTCAGGGACGTCTCGGGAAAGCAGTTGTTATTTTTGACAGCGATGGCAAGCTGGCCAGCCCGGTGCTGGCCCGCAGTGGATTTTGAAAACTTTTTTAGGTCCTCAGCGGGATCGAGGCCCTTCACTGGCGGTCTGGATGGGGACCTAGGCTGACCATACACTGGTGCTCTGCACGGAAAGGAGATCCTTTTTTTGCGCGCGCGGGGGGGGGGGGGGAGCTTCCTAAACAGATGCCTTCCTGCCCTGTTACACTCACTGCATGGCAGATCCCGTAATCTCCACTGTTTGTGAGAGTGAGTGAAGAGCAACTCCCCGCCCCCCCAGCTTTTCAGAGAAGATGAAAGAAATGGACCTGTGTTATTCTTTGCTTCGAGTTTTTTGGCTCCACCATACCTCCCCACTCTACTTTTGCCCTCCCCAATGATAGGGAGGGCTTTGTAAAACTTCATTTCAACTTCAAGCATTTGTACCATATTAGATCTATTTGAAATAATGATAGATCTAATACAGAAATACCAAGGAATATGAAAATAACAAGCCTCTCCCACCGCCCACGGCTGGAGCAGCGGCACGAAGCGTGCGTGCGTGCGTGCGTGTGAAGGGAAGAGAGAATATCAGTTCTTGGGCATGGTCCAAGGAATTGCTTTGTCTCTTTCCTTTTGGGGGGATGGGATTGTTTTTGGAAAAGGGGCTGCAATGTCAACATTACAGCAGTATTGATACAACAATGATTTAAAGGGCTTTCACAAAGCCAGCTGTCTTGCGACTATCAGGTGTGATGAGATCTGTGCCTTTAAGAGTGAGTTGATGGGTGGAGTTAAGAGAACTGGGAAAAACAGAGACCTGAGAAAATTGAGCAGGCAGGCTGTGCAGCAGGCGGTGGGGTTCCTGCTCCATGTAAATGGAGAAATGCTAAGAGACCTCACTGCAACCGCACTATGTACTAAGTCTCGAGGTAAGAGTTCCGCACATAACGGGGCCTAGTCTCTGATATTGTGCTAAGCTTTGTCGATGGTTAGAGCAGGACTCCCCATTGTAGGCACCCTTGGAATTTGGACCCACGGTGGCGGGCGTGCTTACAAAACGGCTGTCGCAGGAGGCGCAACCAACCACATAATATCCGGGAGCAAAGGTTTGCGTAGCTCTCATAGTAATTCTTCAACTTCTCAGACACAAGCTCCATTTTAAAAAAATTGCCTTCTACTGGAGGCGGAAGGGCATCTTGAAGGGTGTTTCCCAACCCGTTCTCAGGGAGGCAGGGTCTTAAACTTGTCACTTCCTGTGAACTGCTTGGCACGCCCATCTAGGTCCAGTTTACTTCCCTGCCTTGATAGGGAGAGCAGCATCCTTCTCAGTCTCTGCAAGTTTTGTATTGTAAGTCCTAGTCTGTCTCTTGTGTCTGTCCTTTCTATCTTTTCAGTGTCCTCTTTCCTCTACCTTAACCCTAAGCCACCGAGGGTCTCTATGGTAAGCAGGTCTTTCCCGCCCAAAGACCTCCTGCTATGGTTGAAACCGCTTCTCTCCCCCTAGGAGAGACTTTTGTATACCGGTCTTCGACCGAGAGCACCAGAGCCGCGAACTTCGCAAGGGCAAGGGGCAGGCAGAAGTCATTGTTCCTCCTCCCCCTTCCATTCAGCCTAAAGCCAAAAGCTGCCAGTAGTGAGGAGCCGCATCGGAAAAAAGCGGCAAGAAAAAACGCTGCATTCGGATTCTCGCTGGCGGCTTACCTTCGCTTCTCCGCTGAGAGCTACCGCTTCCACTTGGTCTCCTCCAGTTCTAACCGGATGCTCTCCTTCCCCCTTGGGGCCGGGCGACGGCGTGGTGGACCCGGAGGCCTCTCTCAACGCGAGTAGACGCCTCTCTTCTCCACTCTTCGCACTTCCGGCCAGAAGCGGATAGCGCCGCCAAGCAAGCCGAGGGCTCCATATAAAGCCCTCTCCGAAGAGTGAAACGGAGGGCAGCCTGGAGAGTGACTCATTCTCTGTGAGTCAAGCGCGAGGCCGCACAAAAAGGAAAGGGGAGGGGCATAATCGCCACGCAGTAGCGCTCCCTGGCTTCAACAAATGGCATGATGCCTCCCCAGCATAACTAGGTGTGGGGCTTTTCAGAGAAGCCATGAGGGAGGAGATCCAATCCTACCATAAAAAAGAACATGGCTCTAAGCGCAGGAAGCGCTCTCCTTCCCCTGCATCTCCCACCAGGGTTCTCCAAGGGCCCAAGGGGCAGCCAGACGCAGCCATAGAGAAACCACTAACCTTCCCAGCAGGGGAGGATTTCTGAGTGAGATTGGAATCAAATGGCAATTCCAGAACATTTCCTCTAGGAGTCAGAAGGGGAAACCCACCTCAGGATACCAGAAGAGCAACCCCTAAAAAATTTTTTGAGGTTGAAAACATTTCCCTCACTAATCTCTAAAGTTTTTTTTTTTTTTTTTTTTCATCTCAGCCTTTGGATCTCAAAGGATTCTCCGCATGAGACGCGGTGGACTCCTACAGCCACTGCCAACTCAGTATGTGTAAACCCATTAAGAGCGTGCCCCAAAGGGAGAGGAAAGAGATCTTCCCACACGAGGGACCGCAGAAGAACTCCTAAATTCTTGCCCGTCCTCCTGAATACTCTCTTTCAGAGGGGCATCCTTAAAGAATGGGCTTCTCCCACATCATCTAAAAACCTGTCCCCATCATTTAAAAAGCTGTACCCAGTACCAGATTACATCACCAAACTGCTTCAGGTTCCTCCTGTAGATGCACCCGTTTCTGCCCTGCAGTCAGGGGGGCTAGTCTCCAAAGATGGGGTTGGCTCCATTAAAGACCAGCTAGATAAGCGCTCAGAGGCCATCCTTTAAAAAGCATACGACGGTTTGGCCTCTTTATCTAAAGTTCTACTCTCTTCGGCCACTCATCGCTATGAGAGCAGCTATCGTATGGCTAGAGAAGAATCCTAGACATGATCCTCCTCCTCCTGAATCTATAAAGCCCTTAGAGAAGGAATTGAAAGGATCCTCCCTCAGTGACATCTTTGTATCTAGCTGATTCTAATCACGAAGGGCCTGCAATGATAACACGCCAAAATTATGGGCCAACACTGTAGTGGCTAGAAGAACACGCTTGGCATTAAGAGCCTGGCCCGCCAAGAGACATGTTATCCAAGCATCTGGTGGCAGGTTACCTCACCTTCCGGGGAGATACCCTGTTCGGACCGGAACTAGAACAAGTCCTGGTACCAACCAAGGATAATAAAAAAGCGATGCCAAAATCGATCAAGACCGATCACTCCTACCAAACCAACAAATCTACGCACACCTTCCGGTCTCATAAGACTCTTCCTGAAGATCCTCCAGAGATGGCAAACACTGGCAAGCCCAACAGGGCTTTCTCGCGAACGCACTTACCCGGACAATTCAACAATTCCTTTCGCAACAACGAGGTCAGGCAAAAGAGCTTCTTCCGCCCCGAAGGATCTTCCAAACAATGACTCCCACTCCCTTCCGTGGGTGGCCAGTTTCTTCAACACTTCAGCCATCAGTGGAAGGCAGCCATGTGGATCGATGGTCTCGGGAGGTCATCCAGTCAGGTTACTCAATCGAAGTTTGCTCATCCTGCCTCTCAACGCTTCTTGCGCCTTTCCAGTCAACTCCAACATAGAACAAAGAGCAAAGAACTCAACGTGGCCATTCAACACCCTCTCTTTGAAGATTCAGGCTGATAGAACCAGTGCCAAAATCGGAGAGATCCTCGGGGGTGTTCTCTCATTTTCTTCACTGTGCCAAAGCGGAAAATGGAGACTGGAGAGGCAATACTCAACCCTGAGATTCGTCAACCGACACCTGCACCTCCACCACTTCAGGATGCGAAACCCTACAGCTTCCATCATATAGAAAACATCCGTCCAGGGAGACTTCATTGACGTCCCTAGACCTGACCGGTACTCATCTCCACATCCCAATTCCACCACACACCACAGGAAGTACCTCTACGGTTTGCAGTGGGGCCAACAACAGTTTCAATTCAGGGCCCCTCCCCTTCGAGACTGGCCACTGCCGAGAGTCTTCTCCAAGATCTTGCTATGCCCCACATCACTCTTTCTTCAGAAGGAACAGAAGATCCACTCCATATCCCCTACCTGGGCCGATATCCTCCTTATACGGTCGAAGGATACGGCCCTACAAAGCCGCCACCAAGGACGTCCAAACAGTACAAAAAGTGCTACAGGACCATGGGTTCCTAGTGAACTTGGAAAAAAGCACAACTCTTCCGTCACAGACAATTCTGGAACACCCTTAGGAGCCCCTCATAGATACCACCAAGAATTCCCTTTGTTTTGTCCCACAATAGAACAAAAGAATACGCATCCGGTAGACCGTGTCCCTGATTATCTCCAAGAGGACATCGTCTCTGCTTCTCCTGGCAAGCCTGATGGGATTGATGGTTTCAGTGTTCGACATGCTACAGTGGAGCCGACTCCATCCAGGCCCCTTCAATCCTTCCTGCGCCCATTTCAACGGCAGATCATGCAAAAACAAGATCGCATCGTCCATTTGACTACACGGCTTCGCAAGGAACTCAGGTGGTGGACCTGCGACCACAATCTGTCGAAGGGGAAGATTTTCCTGCATCAGAAAAGGAACCAGGTGATCACCGACGCCAGCCTGCGGGGCTGGGGGGCAACTTTCAAGGATCAGTGCGTCCAGGGGCGCTGGTCATCAGAAGAAACGGACCTGCCGATCAACATTCTGGAAACGAGGTCCATCTTCAATGCCCTTCTCCACTTCCAGGCACCTCTCCAAGGGACCCATGTTCTGGTAAGAACAGACAACACCACGGCAAAGGCTTACCTGAACAACCAAGGGGGGTCCAGGTCCTCTCAAATGCACAAGGAAGTCATGCGCATCCTAGTATGGGCCGAGATACACCTGTTGTCCCTGTCCGCGGAACACATCAGAGGCCAATTAAACATCACAGCCGACTGGCTCAGCAGGACCACAATAGCGGAAGCAGGATGGAAGCTGAAGCCCGACATCTTCCGGATGATATCGAGGAACCTGGGACTTCCCAAGGTAGACCTATTCGCCTCAGCGGAAAACTGCCAGACTCCGCAATTCATGTCCAGGTTTTACCACCCAAAGGCGATGGACATAGACGCCCTCGTAGCTCCATGGCCCAAGACCCTA
Source organism: Sphaerodactylus townsendi (assembly GCF_021028975.2). Classification (NCBI taxonomy): domain Eukaryota; kingdom Metazoa; phylum Chordata; class Lepidosauria; order Squamata; family Sphaerodactylidae; genus Sphaerodactylus; species Sphaerodactylus townsendi. The sequence goes on along the minus strand of NC_059425.1, from coordinate 8,820,719 downwards.
CTATGCGCCTTCCCTCCATTACCCATCATTCCCAAGGTACTGAGGAAGATAGCAGTAGAGCAAGCCGAGGTGATCCTGGTGGCACCACACACTGGCCACGTCGTCCGTGGCTCTCCTCCATTCTGGAGATGGCTTGGTCTCCCAAGGGATCCCACTTCCAGCGCCTCCAGACATGCTGACCCAAGGTCCAGTCTCACACCCGAATCCCGGGTGGTACAAGCTGACCGCGTGGCGCTTGAAAGGAACCTCCTAAGACGTAAAGGGTACTCTGACCAGGTCGCTGATACAATCCTAAGCGTCCCGGCGTCTTTCCACCATCAAAATCTATAACTCCTCATGGAAAGCTTTCGCGCGTTGAATTGTAGACGGAAGTCTATTTCCCCTCTATCTCCTACCCTTCCGCAAATTCTGATGTTCCTTCAAGACGGACTCCTCCAAGGATTGCGTAGCTCCACACTGAGGGAGACAAGTAGCAGCCCTAAACACGGTACTACCGGAAATCCGAGGAATACCCCTTTCCAGGAACCCGGATGGCCGATGCGTTTCCTTACGGGGGTAAAACAAATACAACCACCGGTGATCCATCGCTTCCCCACCTGGCGGCTGCACCTAGTACTTTCCGCTCTCACGAGATCACCCTTTGAGCCGGTACAGACCATACACCTTAAGTGGTTACGTATGAAGGCCTTATTCCTGCTAGCCATAACTTCAGCCAGACGGGTATCTGAAATCCACGCCCTGTCAGTAGAAGCAGAACTGTGCATCTTCCACAAGGACCGTGTGATACTCAGACCTGATCCCACCTTCACGCCTAAAGTTAACTCCAAATTTCATAGATCTCAGGAGTTGGTGATACCTTCCTTCTGTGCCACACCCTCTCACCCAACAGAGAGATTGTGGCATAACCTAGATGTTCGGAGAGCCCTGAAAGCATTCATCATAAGGACTGAGTCCATTCGGACTTCCCACAGCCTCTTCATTAACGTCACTCCCCCTAACCTGGGGGGAAGAATGTCAAAAGCAGCTATCAGTAGAGCAATAAAGACATGCATCATCGAGGCCTACAAAGTGTCTAATCATCCACTTCCCCAGGGAATTACAGCACATTCCACTAGTGCGGCAGCGGCCAACGCAGCCTTTAGGAAACAGGTCCCTCTGCTGGACATTTGCAGAGCTGCTACCTGGTCGACTACATCCACATTTGTCAGACACTACAGACTACATTCCCTCGCAGCATCCGAAGCCACCTTCGGCAGACGTGTGCTGGAACACATTATCGGGGAATGATCTGACCCACCCGTTTTGGGACTGCTCTGGGAGTTCCCATCAAGATGCCCTTCCGCCTCCAGTAGAATGGTCCATTGGTTACTCACCGTGAAGGGACCTTCTGCTGGACGCGGAAGGGCATCTTGGCCCTCCCTAGATCAGCTATTAGTCCCCGATAATGGGTTCTCAATCGTTCCAGCACAGCACTAAGTTCACTTGCAGAGCGTTTATTGTTGTTACATGTTGACAAGTTGTCGTTTTTCATGTTATTCTGTCGCTTCCTGACACGCATGTTAGTATATTAGAACTCTCACTACTCCTGGACCAGTCGATTTACTGGACCTAGATGGAAGCGATTAACCAAACCCAGTTCACAGGAAGTGACAAGTTTAAGACCCTGCCTCCCTGAGAACGGGTTGGGAAACACCCTTCAAGATGCCCTTCCACGTCCAGCAGAAGGTCCCTTCACGGTGAGTAACCAATGGACCGTTCTAACTGCACAGCCAATCAAAAGCCCTGCTGGATGAAGAAAAAAAATCACACCTAGCCCTGCTCGCTTTCTAAAAGCACTTGGCAGGCTCCAGGAAAGGTGTTGGCGGCGGCGTGGTGCCCATGGGCACTGCATTGGGGACACCAGCTTGAAGCTTATTGGTTGGCCGTGATCTGTTGCCCTCTGACCTCTGAAGGAAAAGAGATTCCACCTAACATCAGGAAGAACTTCCTGACCGTCAGGGCTGTTCAACAGTGGAATGTACAACCTTGGAGAGTGGAGGAGTCTCCTTCTTTGGAGATTTTTTAAAGAGAGGCTGGATGGCCATCTGTCAGGGGTGCTTTGATTGTGTCTTCCTGCATGGCAGGTGGATTGGACTTGATGGCCTTGGGGTCTCTTCCAACTCTATGATTCTATGATTCTAAGACACCCCCTGAGAAGTCTCGTTTTGAGTGTGTGGAGTGAAAAGAGGCAGCCACCTCTTTTAAAGACATCCCACAGATGCCTGCGATTATATGATTCTGCCACCTTCGCGCTCATGAAGGAAGCCAGGAGTCGAACTACGTTGCGCTGAGATGCTTCGGAAGTACATGAGAGATCATCTCCAGGGTTTCCTCCTGAGCTTTTGATCTGTTGTGAGTTGTGAGTTCTACGCGGAGGCAGGTAGAACTCCTGGTTGGCGCGGAGAACATTGCAAGGTGAATCCCAGGATCAGGCAGTAGGAGATGGGAAAGCCCCGGAGAGCAGCTGCTAGCCCGAGTACCCAACGCTGACTTTGATGCACCGATCAGGTGGCTCCATGTATTCATATGTGACCTGCTTGTTTTTACTTGCATAACTCAGCGTGGTGTAGTGGTTAAGAGCAGGTGCATTCTCATCTGGAGAACTGGGAATATAAATCCAAACTCCTCCTCCTCCTCCTTTTTGCAGTGAGCTCATTACAGGGAATGTGATTCTCCTTGCCTGTATTTTTTTTAAATCCTTGCAACAGCCCTTTGAGGTAGGCCAGGCTCAGAGATGTCCCCAGCCCTAGTCTGAGACTGTAACCACTATACCATGCTGCTTCTGCGCTTGAGGCTTTTTATACTGGTAGTGCTGCTTTTGTAATAAAGGAGACCTTTTTTTCCCCAGCCGAGGATCGGTCTGGTTTCTCTCGGCAGGGAGGAATGAAGCATGGCTGGCGGGAGGGGGGGGGGGCGAGCAGATTGGTCAGTCTGGGGGAGCAGATTAATCACCTCCGGAGGATGAAAGGAAGCCGACCCTCTTGACACCAGCTCATAGCCTGGCGTGGGCCCCCACCCCCAACCCCAGCCACTTTGTCGCCCGGCATGAACCCACCGGTTGCTGTGACAACGAATGTGATCTTGGCACTGCTTTCCAGGAGCCTTTGCTCTCTGAAGTTGGATGTGCCATTCAAGCGGGCATTGTGGCACGGCGCCAGGCAGGTGGTCGGGGGGTAGGTGGCACGGTGTTCCTGCTAATTGGCGCCAGCGTGAGCCCGTGTCTCTTGGAGGTGTGAGCGAGCAAATTGTTCGGAGTTGGGGGTTAGGTTTGTGTCTTTTTTAATTGCCGTTCTTGCAAATACGGAGTTATCGTGTGTGTGTGTGTGTGTGTGTCACAGCCTCCTGTTTGGAAGGCCTGCGTGCTTTAGGCTTCATCAGCGGAAGGCAAGGACCCTTTGTGCATGCTCGAACACATATCAGGCTGTCCTCACTATGTTCAGCCAGTGAGAGCCCCCGTGGTGCAGCGTTTAAGAGCAGGTGGATTCTAATCTGGAGAACCGGGTTTGATTCCCCACTCCTCCACCTGGGTGGCAGAGGCTTATCTGGTGAACCAGATGTGTTTCTGCACTGCTACATTCCTCCTGGGTGACCTTGGGCTAGTCCCAGTTCTCTCAGGACTCTCTCAGCCCCACCTGCCTCACAAGGTGTCTGTTGTGGGGAAAGGAAAGGAGCTTGTCAGCCACCTTGAGTCTCCTTACAGGAGAGAAAGATGGGGGTATAAATCCAAACTCTCCTCTTCCTCTTCCTCCTCCTCCTTCTTTTTCATCATCATCATCATCATCATCATCATCATCATCATCATCATCACTGGGTCTATTGCCACACAAGTCCTTGATTGGGGGCGGGGGCTGTTGCTTCCATCCTATCCCAGGTCAGTTGTTTCCCTCCTAGGCATCAGGTAAGGTCCTGTTCAGGACTTAAACAGGACACCTGGGGGCATACATAGAACCAGGGGGCATCCATTGAAAATGCTGGGGGGAAGAATTAGGACTAATAAAAGGAAACACTTCTTCATGCAACGTGTGATCGGTGTTTGGAATATGCTGCCACAGGAGGTGGTGATGGCCACTCACCTGGATAGCTTTAAAAGGGGCTTGGACAGATTGATGGAGGAGAAGTCGCTCTCCGGCTACCCATCTTGATCCTCCTTGATCTGAGGTTGCAAATGCCTTAGCAGACCAGGTGCTCAGGAGCAGCAGCAGTAGAAGGCCATTGCGTTCACCTCCTGCACGTGAGCTCCGAAAGGCACCTGGTGGGCCACTGCGAGTAGCAGAGAGCTGGACTAGATGGACTCTGGTCTGATCCAGCAGGCTCGTTCTTATGTTCTTATGTTCTTACCTGATTGCCTGTTGAGTGCACCGATGTGCCAGAAAGATGCATATGCTCATATGCACAGTCTTGTGTCCCCGAGGCGCATGAATGAAGTGCGATGTGTCTCCAAAGTTCTTCCGGAATCTGTGGCCAGCTGGTGAATGTTCAAACAGACCGTGTGAGGCACCGTGGCCTGCCTGAGATACGAATTCAGAGCAACGCAATCCCACCCCTCTCACCCAGTGGTGGGATTCAGCAGGTCCACACCGCTTCGGCAGAACCGGTTGTTTAAATGGTGCTTGTAAACAACCAGTTGTTAAATTATTTGAATCTCACCACCGGAACTGGTTGTTCAATTATTTGAATCCCATCACGGCTCGCACTCCAGCCCTGTCTTATGACAGATGCTAATTTTCTGCCCCCCCCCCCCCCAGCATTTCTTCCCTGCTGTGAAGGATCTGCTTACATTTTGCATTGTCTGACTCCTTTCTTTGCGACGCCCCTCCCGCCTTCTGACTGGGATCAAGGGGTCCCTATTCCCACTTGTATCTGACGAAGGGAGCTTTAGATTCTCAAAAGTTCACGCCTCGAAAATCTAGGCAATTCCAGACACAACTCTGGCTCTTGGCATTAAACTTTTGCCAAAACTAAAAATTTTGGCCTGGTGAGAAACCCCCGGAGAGGCAGAAGACGGGGAGTAGTTGACAAGGAAGGGTTTGTGGAGATTTGGGATAGTCCTAGGACAGTGGTGGCGAACCTATGGCATGGGTGCCAGAGGTGGCACTCAGAGCCCTTTCTGTGGGCACATGCAAACAGAGTCGCCCCACCCCCACCCCCACCCTTACCCCCACCCCCACCCCACACACACACCTAGCCTGGCCTGGGCCTCTGAGCTCGATTATTAGCATTAAACTTAAGACCTAGATTTGGGGAAGCAGTGTAGGTAACCCTGTTAAGTGCTGTTAAACCCCACTGATTTTCATGCGAAGAACTAAAGTGTGATCCTTTACCTGGGAGTAAGCTCAGTTGCTGGCAATGGGGCTTGCTTCTGAGTAAACCCTCCTAGGGTCGTGATTCACCCGTTGGAAGAGTTGCACGGTTGCTTCAGAGCAAAGCCACTGATTACCACCAAACTTATTCCTGAGTAACGCACGCCTTGGAGCCAACTGTTTTTTCTAAACTAAAACTTCAGTATTCAGGTTAAATTGCCATGTTGACACTTTGCGATAAATAAGTGGGTTTTGGGTTGCAATTTGGGCACTCGGTCTCGAAAAGGTTTGCCATCACTGTCCTAGGAGACAGCATTGCCCAATGGCTAGGAGTCTGAGCCGTGATCCGGGGAGCCAAATCCTACATCTGCCACAAATTCCCTGAAGCACTGGGAACTCTCAACCTCTGCCCTCCTCCGGTCTGCAATGGGTGGATAGTATTATTGGCCCGCCTTACAAAGCTGTTGTAAGGATGCTAATGCGTGTGAAGGGCTGTGAGCCCTGAAAACGTTGGGCTCATGCATTGTAATATGAGGCAGGGAAATAGTGGGAGAATCAACCAGCCTGGTATAGTGGTTAAGAGCAGGTGCACTCTAATCTGGAGAGCTGGGTTTGATTCTCTGCTCTGCCGCCTGAGCTGTGGAGGCTTATCTGGGGAATTCAGATTAGCTTGTGCACTTCCACACGTGCCAGCTTGGTGACCTTGGGCTAGTCACAGCTTCTCGGAGCTCTCTCAGCCCCACCCACCTCACAGGGTGTTTGTTGTGAGGGAAGAACAAGGGTGTGTAAGCCCTTTGAGTCTCCTGCAGGAGAGAAAGGGGGATATAAATCCAACCTCCTCCTCCTCCTCCTCCTCCTCCTCTTCTTCTTCTTCTTCTTCTTCTTCTTCTTCTTCTTCTTCTTCTTCTTCTTCTTCTTCTTCTTCTTCTTCTTCTTCTTCTTCTTCTTCTTCTTCTTCTTCTTCTTCTTCTTCTCAGAGCTCTCTCAGCCCCACCTACCTCACAGGGTGTTTGTTGTGAGGGGGAAGGAGACAAGGGAGATTGTAAGCCCTTTGAGTCTCCTGCAGGAGAGAAAGGGGGGATATAAATCCAAACTCCCTCCCTCCTCCCTCCTCCCTTCTTCTCTTCTCTTTCTTCTTCTTCTTCTTCTTCTTCTTTCTTCTCTTCTTCTTCTTCTTCTTCTTCTTCTTCTTCTTCTTCTTCTTCTTCTTCTTCTTCTTCTTCTCAGAGCTCTCTCAGCCCCACCTACCTCACAGGGTGTTTGTTGTGAGGGGGAAGGGCAAGGAGATTGTCAGCCCCCTTGAGTCTCCTGCAGGAGAGAAAGGGGGGATATAAATCAAACTCCTCCTCCTTCTCCTCCTCCTCCTTCTCCTGCTGCTCTCTTCAAATGCTTAAAGAGAGCCATCATGGTCATTTCTGCATGGTCCAAATATCCTGGGTTGAGCGAGGGAAATATCCCGGTCTGGCCCAAAAGTTCGCATGGTTCCCAATCCTAGAGCAGATTTCCTCCTCGTCCTCGTCCTCCTCGCCTGCGTCCCTGGAGTCCTCAGAGTCCGTCGTCCTCCTACCGTCCCTCGTCCTCGAATCCTCGCTCCTGCGTCCTCCCTCGGGCCCTCCCTCGTCCTCCCCTCGTCCTCCTCGTCATCTCCTTCTCCTCCTCCTCCTCCTCCTTCCTCTCTCTCTCCCTCTCCCTCTCCTCCTCCTCCTCCTCCTCCTCCTCCTTCTTCTTCTTCTTCTTCTTCTTCTTCTTCTTCTTCTTCTTCTTCTTCTTCTTCTTCTTCTTCTTCTTCTTCTTCTTCTTCTTCTTCTTCTTCTTCTTCTTCTTCTTCTTCTTCTTCTTTCTGAGTCTTCCTCCCAGGGGTTCTCATTCAGACCAGACTGGGAACCTAACAGTAGCAAAGGGCTCACTGCTAAGTCCTGAGCAGGGATCTTGACACCCCTTCCCCCAGCTGCTATATGTATTGCTTTGTTTGTATAAAGGGGAGAAGATTGGTCTAACTCTCGTTCTTTCCCCCCCTACTTCGTGCCAGCTCTTTGTGATCGACAACGGCGCAGACGACTGGCGGATAGCCATGACCTACGAGCGCATCCTCTACATCAGCTTAGAGATGGTGGTGTGCGCCATCCACCCAATCCCCGGGGAGTACAAGTTTTTTTGGACGGCCCGGCTGGCCTTCTCGTACACGGCTTCGCGGGCGGAGGCCGACGTGGACATTATCCTCTCCATCCCCATGTTCCTGCGCCTCTACCTGATTGCCCGCGTCATGCTCTTGCACAGCAAACTCTTCACGGACGCTTCCTCGCGCAGCATCGGGGCCCTGAACAAAATCAACTTCAACACCCGCTTCGTCATGAAGACGCTCATGACCATCTGCCCCGGGACCGTCTTGCTGGTATTCAGCATCTCCTTGTGGATTATCGCCGCGTTGGACCCCGGTGCTTGCGTAAGTCGCGATGGAAGGTGAGCTTGCTAGCATGGGGCGCCAAGCCGGCGGTGGAGTTCCGCGTAGCTTTTTCGAGAGCTTTCATTAACGTTCTGCGGCCCGAATCCTGCGCTCGAGAGAAATCCCGATACTGTGACTCGCGCACCGTTATTAGAAATGGAGCAGATTTTATGTAATGTATTTGGTGGTGGTTGCTCGTTTGCCCAGTTGAGTTGGGTTATGCCATCAAGCTACGATAGCTGGGTTTAAATATTTGAAGGGGTGCCATGTCGAGGAGGAAGCGAGCGTGTTTTCTGCTGCCTCAGAGGCTACAACATGGAGTAATGAGTTCAAGGTGCAGGAAATGAGATGCCACCTAAACATTAGGAAGAACTTCCTGACTGTCAGGGCTGTTCGACAGTGGGATTCACTGCCTTGGAGAGTGGTGGAGTCTCCTTTGGAGGTTTCGAAAGAGAGGCTGGATGAACATATGTTGGGAATGCTTTGATTGTGTGTTCCTGCATGGCAGGGGGTTGGACTGGGTGACCCTTGGGGGTCCCTCCCAACTTTATGATTCTATGATTCTGTGATGCAAGATTGAAAGCCTTCAGCATCTTTGTGTGTATCTTCATAACCACGAGAGCAAGAAATTTGTTTTTTAATCACTGAAACAAAAATCTGAGGGGCCAAGAGTTCTGTGATTAGAACTTTATTTACTTAAAGCTAACATGTTTAGATGCTAAAAAGCGGAGTTGTGGCAGTGGGAGATGGGATCAAGACTGGGGAACGGTGATATTGGCCCTTAACTCTGCCCATCAGCTCACTCTTAAAGGCACACAGTTGCAAGATTGCCGGCTCTGTTAAAGCTCTTTAAATTACTGTTATATCAATATTGCTGATAGTGCAGTTATATTGATATTGTAGCCTTTTCCAAAAAATAATTCCCCTCAAATGACAGAGGGGACCATGTCCTAGAACTGATATTGTCTCTCCCTCCCTCCCTCCCTCACACCGACCCACACAATTCCTGCTGCTGCGACAGGAGAACAGACAGGCTTGTTATTTCAATATTTTTTTGATATTTCAATATTCTTGTATTAGATCTATCGTTATTTCATCTAATATGGTACAAATGCTTGAAATGGAAAGAACATTTTACAAAGCCCTCCTGATCATCGGGAAGGCCGAAAGTGGAGCAAGGAAGGCAGGGCGGAGCAAAAAATCCCAAAGCAAAGAATAACATTTATTTTGTATTCGTGGGACAATGCTAGGAAGAAGAAGAAGATTTATTTTGGAGTGTTGTTCTATTTTGAAGTAGCCTTTTCTCCTGACGTTTCGCCTGCATCTGTGGCTGGCATCTTCAGAGGATCCTCTGAAGTTGCCAGCCACAGATGCAGATGAAACGTCAGGAGAGAATGCCACTGGAACCCGGCCATACAGCCCGGAAACCCCACAACACTCCAGTGATTCCGGCCGTGAAAACCTTCGACAAGATTTATTTTGTCTTCCCTGCAAAGCAGGAGGAAAAGGTTGCTCTTCGCCCGCTCTCACAAATAGCAGAGATGACGGGATCTGCAGCGGAGTGAGGGTGGTGGTGGTCGTGGTGGGAGGCATCCAAAACAGAAGGTCTGCCCCAAAGAGAATCTGCATTCGTCTCAGGGCAGAGCACCAGCGGGTAATCAGCCATGATCTCTTGTCCATCTGCGCGTGGTTCCCCCGAGGCCGTTCCTTTCCAAAAATGGAAGGCATTTTTTGACTGGGGGAAAATGGGGAGAAGAATTATTCCCCCAGCAGTGCAAGCTAACTCCGCGCAGGTAGCACAGCCAAAAAGAAAGAGGGAAAGGGCTGCTACAGTACAACGCAATAACCAAAACTGAAGCCAAGTTATAATCCACTACACAGGATCGATGGATTTAAAACCCTCCAGTGATTTATTACGAATCTCTCTCTCAAATGATGCTCACTCATATAAAACCAAGACTCTACAGTGTCTCTGTATGGCAATAAACAATGCCTAGCGGGTCCTTTACATTGTAGAAGAAGAAGAATTTGGATTTATACCCCACCTTTCTCTGCTGTAAGGAGACTCAAGGTGGCTTACAAGCGCCTTTCCCTTCCTCTCCCCACAACAGACACCTTGTGAGGCAGGTGGGGCTGAGAGAGTTCCGAGAGAACTGTGACTAGTCCAACATTACCCAGCAGGAATGTAGGAGTGCGGAAGCACATCTGGTTCGCCAGATAAGCCTCTGCCACTCAGGTGGAGGAGTGGGGAATCAAACCCGGTTCTCTAGATTAGAATCCACCTGCTCTTAACCACCACACCACGCTGGCTCTCCTGTAGTCCTTGTTGTGACATATAACTTGAATATCCTTTACAGATTATAATATCCCGCAATACATGGATCAGACCGCAAAAGCGTGGTTGCAGTCTGATCCACGTATTGTCAAAGATTGCATGCTCGCAGTATAAAGGGATTCTGAATAAGGGATCGGAGAATATCCTTTATCGTGCTGCACTCTTGGGAAGAGGCAATAGATCTTCAGACCCTGAGAAAGTGCTATCAACAGTATGCGGGGCATGAAACGAGTGGGTCATCTGGCGACGTCGTCATGGGATGCCAGAAATGGGATACCGTAATCTGTAAAGGATATTCAAGTTATATATCACACAGGAAAAATATAATGGGTTAAGGAGCGTGAAAAAAGCGTTAATGGGAAGAAAAAGAAGAAGAAGAGGAGGAGGAGAAGTTGGAGTTGGAGTTAAAGTTCTATATGCCATTAAAGGTTAAAATTAAAATTGAAAATTGAAATTGGAGTTGGAGGAGGAGTTGGAGGAGGAGTTGGAGGAGGAGTTGGAATTGGAGGAGGAGTTGGAATTGGAGGAGGAGTTGGAGGAGTTGGAGTTGGATTTGTACCCCCCCTTTCTCCAGATTAGAGTGCACCTGCTCTTAACCACTGCACCACGCTGTGGGAGAAGTTTCCACAGAACTTGCCCCCCGCCCTGAATGCTTCTAACCTGTTTTATTTTGTTGAACTCGACTTAAATGCATTCTGTTTCCCCCATTTTCCGTCCACCATTATGGTGGATTCTCTAAGCAGATGCTGTTTTGCGCCGGTCTGTTTGGGGGGGATTCTCAGGTGGTGGTGGGGATTCTTGGATGTGCATTTCGCAGAGAAACAAAGCGTTTCCTGGGTGAAACATCTCACATCCTGTCGCCAGACTCCCAGCGACCCCAGATGTCCCCTGCATCTGCCATGCAAATGGCAAAGACCAGGGGTCTTCAAACTATGGCCCTCCAGAAGTTCATGGACTACAATTCCCATCAGCCCCTGCCAGCATGGTCAAGTGGCAGGGCTGATGGGAATTGTAGTCCATGAACATCTGGAGGGCCATAGTTTGAAGACTCCTGGCAAAGATAGACAACAAGGATTCATTTAACCGGTTTGTGTCGCCTGTTCAGAAGTGACCACCGAGGGCGAAGCACTTATGAGGCATCATTTATTGCAATATAGGTACATTGTAGAGCACAGGTGTCAAACTCGCAGCCCTCCAGATGTTATGTACTACAGTTCACACCATCCCCTGCCAGCATGATGTTGGCAGGGGATGATGGGAACTGTAGTCCATAACATCTGGAGGGCCACGAGTTTGACACCTATGTTGTAGAGTCTCCTGGCTGCACGAGTGAGCATCAATTGAGAGACAGATATGTGATAAGTCAGAAGAGGGTTTTAAGAAAAAGAGTTGCATTTATACCCCCCTTTCTCTCCTGTAAGGAGATTCAAAAAGGCTTACAATTCTCCCCCTCCCCCCCCCCACAACAAACACCCTGGGAGGTAGGTAGGTGGGGCTGAGAGAGCTCCGAAGAACTGTGACTAGCCCAGGGTCTGCTGAGAATGGACGAACTTTCACCCTCCTCTTCCACAGTGTAGAAGGAGCTCCCTGGAAGCAGAAAGCCTGCAAGCCACGAAGCTCAGGGTGTATCGCTCAGCACTGCAGGGTGGGCTGGGTGTGGGGGGGTGGGCAGTGCTCACAGTCAAACACATGGTTTTCCTGAGGACACCTCCTTCCTGCATCCCCAGTTAGGATCGGTCGTTGGCAGAGCCTCTGTTCTCTCTGCCTCCCAGGGAACGTAGCTGAGTTGGGCTCTGGCACCAGGAGCGCACGATATCCCCCCCCCTCCCCACTGCCTGGCGCTGTAGTTTGCCAGGTAGTAATTACGCTGTAGGCGTTGGGTGGGTACAGCTTAGTCAGTTGTGTTTTTTGCAGCGATGCCTGCCCGGGAGTGACTCTGCATTGGCACCCAAACTGTTCACGCTGACAGGCTTTCCCTTGGCTTTCCTCAACGAGGGGTTAATGTTACCCGTAGAATCATGGAGTTGGAAGGGGTCCCCAAGGGTCATCTAGTCCAACCCGCTGCTCAATGCTGGATCAGCCTAGAGCTTCCCTGGCAAGTCTTTGTCCAGCCGATGCTGGAAGGCTGTGAGACTCGGGAAGCTCGCCCACCCCCCTAGGCGGCTGATTCCACTGATGAATTACTTGGAGAGACAGCGCGGTACAGTGGTTAAAAGCAGGGGGACTCTAATCTGGAGAACTGAGTTCGATTCCCTGCTCTTCCACACGAGCGACGGAGTCTTATCTGGTAACGCAAGATTTGTTTTCCCCGCTCCTCCATGTGAAGCCTGCTGAGTGAGCTTGGGCCAGTCACAGTTTTCTCAGAACTCTCTCAGCCCTACCTGCCTTTCAAGGTGTTTGTTGGGGGGGGAGGAAAAGGAGTTTGTAACCCCCTTTGTGTCTCCTTACAGGAGAGAAAGGTGGGGGGGTATAAATGCAAACACTATAATCCCCCCCTGAAATCCCCCCCTTCTGCCTATGATTTAAACCCATTATTTTGGATCCTATCCTTTGCGTCCTCTCTGCCATCCCCTAAGTGGGAGCCCTTCAAGTACTTCAAAAGACCCATCATGTGCCCCTCTAATCTGGAGAATCGGGTTTGATTCCCCACTCCTCCACCTGAGTGGCAGAGGCTTAGCTGGTGAACCAGGTGTGTTTCCACACTCCTACATTCCTGCTGGCTGACCTGGGGCTAGTCACAGTTCTCTCAGGACTCTCTCAGCCCCACCGGCCTCACAAGGTGTCTGTTGTGGGGAGAGGAAGGGAAAGGAGCTGGTCAGCCACCTTGAGTCTCCTTACAGGAGAGAAAGGTGGGACATAAATCCAAACTCTTCTTCTTCTTCTCAGCCTCCTCCAGTCTGAATGTTCCCGAGTCCCTCAGCGTTTCCTCACAGGGTTTGGTCTCCAGGTCCGTGGTCGTCCTTGTCGCTGAGTGTGATTTGGAAGAGATGGGTGGTGGTGGGGAGATATGGAGATCCAAAAAGCGTTTATCGCTCCTCTTCCTTACTAAGTGGTGTAGGAGGTTAAGAGCTCGTGTATCTAATCTGGAGGAACTGGGTTTGATTCCCAGCTCTGCCGCCTGAGCTGTGGAGGCTTATCTGGGGAATTCAGATTAGCCTGTACACTCCCACACACGCCAGCTGGGTGACCTTGGGCTAGTCACAGCTTCTCGGAGCTCTCTCAGCCCCACCTACCTCACAGGGTGTTGGTAGTGAGGGTGGGGGGGAAGGGAAAGAAGATTGGGGCTCACATCTAGAGGGGGGATATAAATCCAAACTCCTCCTCCTCCTCCTCCTCCTCCTCCTCCTCTTCTTCTTCTTCTTCTTCCTCTTCCTCTTCCTCTTCCTCTTCCTCTTCCTCTTCTTCTTCCTCTTCATGGAACTGGCAAGGGACAGATATTCAACAATAAAACTTTTCGGGGATCCAGGAAGGCATGACTTGCCTATCTCCGACTCTACGCGGGAGAGACCTCCCAGGTGAACAGATGACACTTTTATGGCTGGGCGTCTGCTTTTCCTCTGCGCTCAAGTCTCTGAACGGGCCCTTGTGTTCTCTTTGGCATCGGAGAGGCGCTTAATTAACTACACCGTTTTATGCGTTCCATAGAGCAGCTTCCATTTTTTAATGCGTTCTTCCCAGAATGCAACCCCATAGGGCCGTGGTGGCGAACCTTTGGCACTCCAGATGTTATGGACTACAATTCCCATCAGCCCCTGCCAATTTGCCATGCTGGCAGGGGCTGATGGGAATTGTAGTCCATAACATCTGGAGTGCCAAAGGTTCACCATCACTGCCATAGGGTTTGCAAGGGAAGAGGCAAATGGAGATGGCTTGCCACTGACCACCTGGGCGGGCAATGGTCAGTTGGTTAAGAACAGGCGAAGTCTAATCTGGAGAACCGGGTTTGATTCCCCACTCTGCCACTTGAGCTGTGGAGGCTTATCTGGTGAACCAGATTAGCCTGTGCACTCCAACGCATGCCAGCTGGGTGACCTTGGGCTAGTCACAGATCTTGGGCTAGTCACAGATCAGGCCCACCCGCCTCACAGGGTGTTTGTTGTGAGGGGGGAAGGGAAAGGAATTTGTGAACCCCTTTGAGTCTCCTTAAAGGAGAGAAAGGTCTGCAGAGCGACCCTGGATTTTGGTGGTAACCCCCCCCCCCCCCAAGTATTGATTGGGGCCTACCCCAGTTAGGCTTCTGAGATCTGACAAGCTTGCCTGGGCCGACCAGGTAGCAGAAAACAAGCTTGCTCCCTCTCCAACATAACATCCCTTCATGTTCTAAACATGACTATCACGTCAATCTCTAAACATGGCTACCATGTCAATCTTCCCTTCTCCAAACTAAACCTCATCAGATCCCCAAGTCTCTCCTCATAAGAACATAAGAACAAGCCAGCTGGATCAGACCAGAGTCCATCTAGTCCAGCTCTCTGCTACTCGCAGTGGCCCACCAGGTGCCATTGGGAGCTCACCTGCAGGGTGGGAAAGCAATGGCCTTCTGCTGCTGCTGCTGCTCCCGAGCACCTGGTCTGCTCAGGCATTTGCAACCTCCGATCAAGGAGGATCAAGATTGGTTGCCATAGATCGACTTCTCCTCCATAAATCTGTCCAAGCCCCTTTTAAAGCTATCTAGGTTAGTGGCCATCACCACCTCCTGTGGCAGCATGTTCCAAACACCAATCACACGTTGCGTGAAGAAGTGTTTCCTTTTGTTAGTCCTAATTCCTCCCCCCAGCATTTTCAATGGATGCCCCCTGGTTCTAGTATTGTGAGAAAGAGAAAAAAAATTCTCTCTGTCAACCTTTTCTACCCCATGCATAATTTTATAGACTTCAATCATATCCCCCCTCAGCCGTCTCCTCTCCAAACTAAAGAGTCCCAAACGCTGCAGCCTCTCCTCATAAGGAAGGTGTCTCCTTGTAGGACACAGACTCCAGACCTGTTACCATTTAGGTTGCCCTCCTCCGGACCAGTTTTTTTCTTGTCAATATCTTTCTTGAATTGCGGTGCCCAGAAGAAGAAACAGACTGCCGGGATTTTGGGGGTTGGTGACAGAGGGGTAACTGTCCAGTGCTACCCAGTGGGCTGGGAATGATTCGCAGGCGCCAAGTTACCTCCTGTTGGGGGACAGGACGTGATTAGCTTCTCCTGCATTCTGACAGTGAAAGAAGAAGAAGAAGAAGAGTTTGGATTTATATCCCCCCTTTCTCTCCTGTAGGAGACTCAAAGGGGCTGACAATCTCCTTGCCCTTCCCCCCTCACAACAAACACCCTGTGAGGTGGGTGGGGCTGAGAGCTCCGAGAAGCTGTGACTAGCCCAAGGTCACCCAGCTGGCGTGTGTGGGAGTTCACAGGCTAATGTGAATTCCCCAGATAAGCCTTCCACAACTCAAGCGGCAGAGCTGGGAATCAAACCCGGTTCCTCCATATCAGAATGTACCTGCTCTTAGCCACTGTTCTTAGCCACTACGCCACTGCTGCTCTACTCCAGGGGAGAGTCAAGAAAGGGATGTACTCTTCTCCCGTGCGGAGAGGGCGGCCGTCTAATTGAAACCACGGCAAGGGCCTCCAACTGAGCTGGGTCGCAGTCCACAACCGGGCGCTTTGCAAGTTCGCTCAAGCCAGACCTGGGGAATGCTTTCACGCTGAGGGAATTTCTTGCGGAGGCAGCGACAGATGGGGGAAGAGCCAGGGCTAGCTTATGTCCTCTGCCCCTGGCTTGAGTCACGCCGGCTCCAGACTGTCCTCTTGGCATCTGGGACGCCTGGGCGGATGCCAAAGCTTTGCTGCCTCGGGAACTCTTCCTGCTTTCTGTATAGAACAAGCCAGACTTTGGCCTGCGTCCCTCTCTTGAGTCCCCACACCCGCTTCCCGTTCACTTGCTAACTGTCCACCCCCAACAAATGGTTCCCATCCACTCTTGACCCGATGTTAACCGTAAATCCAGGACAGGGTGGGGGGGATCTTCAGAGGACAAGGGGTAAGTTCCTTCCGGGGCTACCAAGAGCGATCCCAGAAGCCTAGATTCTCTAAGAACATAAGAACATAAGAACAAGCCAGCTGGATCAGACCAGAGTCCATCTAGTCCAGCTCTCTGCTACTCGCAGTGGCCCACCAGGTGCCTTTGGGAGCTCACGTACAGGAGGTGAAAGCAATGGCCTTCTGCGGCTGCTGCTCCCAAGCACCTGGTCTGTTAAGGCACTTGCAATCTCAGATCAAAGAGGATCAAGGATGGTGGCCATAGGATGGAAGCTTCCTCACTCCCATATAAATCTGTCCAAAGGTTTCCCTTTTTAAAGCCTATCCAGGGTGAGTGAAAGCCCTCACCACCCTCTACCTGTGGCAGCATAATTCCAAGAGAGCACCAATCACACGCTAAGTGCGTGAAGAAGTGTTTCCCTTTATTAGTCCTCCCAATTCTTCCTACCAAAGCACATTTTTTCAATGGATGCCCCTGGTTTCCTAGTAGTATTGTGAGAAAGAGAGAAAAATGTCTCTCTGTCAACATTTTCTACCCCATGCATAATTTTATAGACTTCAATCATATCCCCCCTCAGATGTCTCCTCTCCAAACTAAAGAGTCCCAAACGCTGCAGCCTCTCCTCATACGGAAGGTGCTCCAGTCCCTCAATCATCCTCGTTGCCCTTCTCTGCCCTTTTTCTATCTCCTCAACATCCTCTTCACCCCTCCTGCCGATTTTGCCCTCTTCCCTTAAATTCAGAATACAGGGCGCTGGACGGGCACAAAACTGGGACTATCTCTCAACCCTACTTTTGAAAAGGCACTCAGGGCTGGCTTTAAGAAGACTGGACCAATTGCTTCGGGGCCCACACGCATGCGTAATCTGAAATCCCCCTGTGTGTTTGCTGCCGTACTTTACACCACAGGTGTCAAACATACGGCCCAGGCCTGATCTGGCCTCTTAAGATGCCGGTTCATGCATGCAAGCTGTACCCTGTTTCTCCAAAAATGAGACATCCCCTGAGAATAAGACGTAGTAGAGGTTTTGCTGAAGTGCGAAATATAAAAACATCCCCTGAAAGTAAGATGTAGCAAAGTTTTTGTTTGGAAGCATGCCTGTCGAACAGAACACCAGAGCATGCAGCTATGGAGCGGAAAAAGAAGACATCCCCTGAAAATAAGACATCGCGCATCTTTGGGAGCAAAAATTAATATAAGGCACTGTCTTATTTTTCAGAGAAACACGGTATGTTTGACACCTGTGCCTAAGATTTTACAGACCTTTACTGTGATCCCGGAGCCCCGCAAAAATATTTTTTCCAGTTAGAATCATAGAGTTGGCCACGTTAATCCATAATTATATAACCTGTTGGCTAGACTACTGTCATGCATTTTACATGGGTCAGCCCTTGAAGAGTACTTGGAAGCTCCAGCTCAATTAGTACTAGGAGTATATTTATTAATCTATTCTGCAGTCGGCACATTGGTTACCGATTGGTTTCTGGATGCAGTTCAAGATACTGAGTAACACCTACAAAGCCCTTCACGCCCTAGAACCTGCATATTTGGTGGGAGGCTTCTCCTAGAATCATAGAGGTGGAAGAGACCAAGGGCCATCCAGTCCAACCCCCTGCCATGCAGGAACACACAATCAAAGCACTCCTGACAGATGTTCATCCAGCCTCTGTTTAGAAAAACCTCCAAAGAAGGAGACTCCACCACCCTCCAAGGCAGTGTCTTCCACCACTACATGCGAAAGGAATCTGGGAGTCTTTGTAGATCACAAGCTGAAAATGAGTCAGCAGTGTGATGCGGCGGCCAAGAAAGCCAGTGCGATTCTGGGCTGTATCAGTAGTTCGACAGTGGAATTCACTACCTCAGAGTGTGGTGGAGTCTCCTTCTTTGGAGGTTTTTAAAGAGGGGCTGGATGGCCATCTGTCAGGAGTGCTTTGATTATGTGTTCCTTCATGGCAGGTGGATTGGACTTGATGGTCCTTGGGGGTCTCTTCCAACTCTATGATTCCACTGTCGAACAGCCCTGACCGTTGGGCGCTGCAGCTCCTGAGGCTGGCCCTGATTGCACCCCTTATTCCCTTTGCTCAGCATCTCTGGATCCGGCCTCCTAGTTCCCGGCTTAACCAGGAGGCCTCGGAGACATAAACTTGCAGGGAGATGGAAAACAAACGAGACAGAGGAGGGTTGAATGCTCCCTCCTGGTTGCCACGTTTCCTTTGAAGATCGCCCACTGCCTCTGTCTGCACTCTTTTCATCCAGGCCTGGGGACTGCCTTCGGACATCCTGTCATTCAGGCCTCGTGGCTGTTTGCAAGACATCCTTTTTTCCCTACGCTAGAGATACACGAAGGAGGCTGGGAGGGGGGAAGGAGAAAGGGGGCAGGGTACACGTGGGGTGTAGGCGGGACTCCCTGGCAACGGTGGAGAGGAGACAGGAGCAGCCACCTGCTGGGTGAAACGGCTGAACCACGGGGGTGCCGTGGAAGGCGGGCGGTGCCGATCTGGAGCGGGCCTGAATGGGTTTCAAAGACGCTCCCTTCTCTGCTGCCCGCCTGCGCTCCCGGTGACCGGATCCTGGCCGCCTGGTTTCCTTGCCTCCTCAGTTCTCTCTGTGTGGTGTCGGCAGATGATTTATTTACTTTAATTATGTTATATTATTTATCAAATGGAGCAGTATCCGTGCCCCTGGCTCTTGGCTGAGAACACACTGACTGCTCCCTGACACAAGGGGTTGCCGTGTGAAATTGGCCAGGAGAGAGAGAGAAGAGCGCTTGGGGGAACGTGCGGAAGGAGAGTCAGTTGCTTCAGTTAGCCCCATAGAGTTGTCTGTATGTTGTTTTCAGAAATATGCTACCAGTTGCCCCTGCAACTACTGCCCACCGTGCACCGAACCCCACGTTCTGCCTCTGCTCTAGTTCTCGTTTTTAGAAAGCAGGTGGCCCACGACACCAGCCAGCGTGGTGTCGTGGTTAAGAGCAGGTGCTTTCTAATCTGAAGAACTGGGTTTGATTCCCCGCTCTGCCACTTGAGCTGTGGAGGCTTATCTGTTGAACTAGATTAGCTTGTGCACTCCAGCACACGGCATCTAGGTGACCTTGGGCTAGTCACAGTACTTCGGAGCTCTCTCAGGCCCACCCACCTCCCAGGGTGTTTGTTGTGAGGGGGGAAGGGAAGGGCATGGAGATTGTCAGCCCCTTTGAGTCTCCTTACGGGAGAGAAAGGGAGGATATAAATCCTACTCCTACCCAACAGGGCTTTTGTTGGCCATTGGAGAGCTGGGCAGACTAAAATAACATTTCAGCAACAGCTGCCACTAACATTTTGGTTTTATTCTCCCTCTGACTCTTCTTCCCTTGTGTATCTTTAAAATTTGCTCCTCTTGTCC
Organism: Sphaerodactylus townsendi; assembly: GCF_021028975.2. Classification (NCBI taxonomy): domain Eukaryota; kingdom Metazoa; phylum Chordata; class Lepidosauria; order Squamata; family Sphaerodactylidae; genus Sphaerodactylus; species Sphaerodactylus townsendi. The sequence goes on along the minus strand of NC_059425.1, from coordinate 8,801,199 downwards.
CCTGCACCTGGACTTCCTCTGTGTGTGGTTGGCTCTGTCTCCCATGGCGACCTTTTTGCGGCCTGCTGCCCGCGGCGGCCATTTTGTGGCTGCGCCCACCCCTCTACCTCAGATTTCCAGAGACTCCCGCAGTCTCGAAACGGCTGGGGAGCCCTGCCCTAAAGTGTCCCTGGAGCAGCAGTGGCGTAGGAGGTCAAGAGCTCATGTATCTGATCTGGAGGAACCGGGTTTCCCAGCTCTGCCGCCTGAGCTGTGGAGGCTTCTCTGGGGAATTCAGATTAGCCTGGGCACTCCCACACACGCCAGCTGGGTGACCTTGGGCTAGTCACAGCTTCTCTGAGCTCTCTCAGCCCCACCTACCTCACAGGCTGTTTGTTGTGAGGGGGGAAGGGCAAGGAGATTGTCAGCCCCTTTGAGTCTCCTGCAGGAGAGAAAGGGGGGATATAAATCCAAACTCTTCTTCTTCTTCTAGCTGGGATGTCCTGGACATCAGTATTCAATCTTAAATTTCTCTTTCTGTTTGAAAACACCGTTAAAGTCAGAAGAAGAGGCCGGCTGGATCATTTCAGAGGTCCATCTAGTCTGGTATCCAGTGGACGAACAGGTTCTCTGGAGAGACCACAACAGGGCAAAAGAGGCCAAGGCGTCCCTTCCTGGCGCCGGGATTCTGGGATGCATCAATAAGAGTGTAGTGTCAATCTGTCAAACTTGTGGCCCTCCAGATGTTATGGACTACAGTTCCCATCATGATGATGGGAACTGTAGTCCATAACATCTGGAGGGCCACAAGTTTGACACCTGTGGTCTAGATCGAGGGCAGTAATTCTTCCACTCTACTCTGCATTGGTCAGACCTCACCTAGAGTACTGTGTTCAGTTCTGGGCACCGCAATTCATGATGGATATTGACAAGCTGGAACAGGTCCAGAGGAGGGCGACCAAAATGGTCAACGGTCTGGAATCCATGCCCTACGAGGAAAGACTTAGGGAGCTGGGGATGTTTTGGGAAGCAAAGGTTAAGAGGTGACATGATAGCTCTGTTTATTTGAAGGGATGTCATGTTGAAGACTTGTTTTCTTCTGCCTCAGAGACTACGACACGGAGTAATGGATTCAAGGTGCAGGAAAAGAGATTCCACCTAAACATTAGGAAGAACTTTCAGAGAGTCAGGGCTGTTCGACAGTGGAATGCACTACCTCGGAGGGTGGTGGAGTCTCCCTCTTTGGAGGTTTTTAAACAGGCTGGATAAACATACGTCGGGAGTGCTTTGATTGTGTGTTCCTGCATGGCAGGTGGATTGGACTTGATGGTCCTTGGGGTCTCTTCCAACTCTGTGACTATGATTCTTCAGGTGCCTCTAGATTTAGTGCTGCTTCAGACAGGGTTCTTGTGAGGAAAACTCAGCTGGCCATCTGAATCTACCAGACAGGGTTGTTGTGAGGGGAAAAAAACGGAGAAAGGGAGTTGCTTTGGAGTCCCACTGGAGGAGAAAAATGGGCCATGCATGAAGTAAATAAATAATTGGCCAAGCTCCAAGAAACAGGGAGGGCGTGACTTTCTCTGGGTCATCTCCGTGACTTTTGTGACTGTGTGGGGATTTGAATCCGGGGCTCTCCAGCCCTGCGGTGGTCTTCTGACAGGATATCAGAGTCTCCCCTCAGCTTAGTCCCAGAACAGGAGGCTCACTTCTGAGGTTGCGGTGTGTAGGTGGAGTAAGGGATTGGCTCCCCCGTATATGTGAGCCTGGGGCCGCTCCTGGAAGGCTGGCCGCTACCTTCTCGGAGTCGGTTCGTGTGCAGCTGCTGGTGAGCAAACAGTGGCAGTGGCGTAGGAGGTTAAGAGCTCGTGTATCTAATCTGGAGGAACCGGGTTTGATTCCCCGCTCTGCCGCCTGAGCTGTGGAGGCTTATCTGGGGAATTCAGATTAGCCTGGGCACTCCCACCCACGCCAGCTGGGTGACCTTGGGCTAGTCACAGCTTCTCGCCGCTCTCTCAGCCCCACCTACCTCACAGGGTGTTTGTTGTGAGGGGGGAAGGGCAAGGAGATTGTAAGCCCCTTTGAGTCTCCTGCAGGAGAGAAAGGGGGGATATAAATCCAAACTCCTCCTCCTCCTCCTCCTCCTCCTCCTCCTCCTCCTCCTCCTCCGCTTCCGCTTCCGCTTCCGCTGCTGCTTCCGCTGCTGCTGCTGCTGCTGCTTCCGCTTCCGCTTCCGCTTCCGCTGCTGCTGCTGCTGCTGCTGCTGCTTCTTCTTCTTCTTCTTCTTCTTCTTCTTCTTCTTCTTCTTCTTCTTCTTCTTCTTCTTCTTCTTCTTCTTCTTCTTCTTCTTCTTCTTCTTCTTCTTCTTCTTCTTCTTCTTCTTCTTCTTCTTCTTCTTCTTCTTCTTCTTCTTCTTCTTCTTCTTCTTCTTCTTCTTCTTCTTCTTCTTCTTCTTCTTCTTCTTCGTGTCTGATCTTCCTGGGCTGAGATGCTTTCTGATTTAGTGGGGGGAGCCCAAAAGAAGTTTGCTTCAGACTCAACTCTCGACTGCCCTCTGCCGAATCGGCCTCCTCTTGCTGCCTTCGACCAAAGAGGCTCCATTCCTCTCGAGCTTCGGTGTTGGCACGAAAAGGAAGAGAAATCATGTAGGGGTGACGCCCAAGAAATTGGTTTTTCGTTCCCCGAAATGAGCGGAACCGCTGGCGTGAGTGCCCTTGAGCATGTGCAGAATATTAATGGCCCTCCATCCCCCCCCCCCCCGAGCTGGGAGAAGGAGGAAGGTTTTCCCACTGCTCTTGGAGGCATTTTGAGCCCTGTTTTTAGCTGGGTCTCGGCAAAGGGAATTCAGTTTTTCTCTCTGCTGTGCTGGGAGCCGTTCTCTTCTCGGCTTTGATTTGCAGTCTGCAAACGCTCGCACATTCGCGCCCGCTTTGGTCCTCAAGGAAGGCAGCTGGGAAACCTTTTTTTCCCTCCCTTTCGGAGTGAGATTTCCTAGATAACAAATCCTCCGCTCGCTCGGCTGGGGGTTTCAGGAGCGCCTTTTAATAGCATCTTCCCTCCCGGGTGATGCTCCGGCCTCCGTTTCGCCACCTGTCTCGCTGCCTTCCAGCCTAGGGAATTAAGCTGGCTTAAAAAACAACAAAGATGAGACAATTTTGCTGCATTTCAGTGGAACGCAGACTGTGCAAAGGGGATCTCTGTAAGATCCAAAGAAGACCCCCGCTAGATCGTGCTAAAGGGGCATCAAATCCATCATTCTGTTTTCTCTCGTGGCGAACCTTGACGCCCACGGAAGGCCTCCGATAAGGGATCAGAGACCCAAGACTCCCCTGCTTCTGCCTGCCACTGGTATGCAGGGGTATACTGCCTGTGAACATGGAGGTTCTGTTTAATGTTTACTCCTGAGGGCCATGGTAGATGGTCCCTGCATGAATTTGGTCTTGGCCTGTTTTAAAGCCATCCACGCTGGCATCTTGTGGCAATGGGTTCGGTAAAATCATGATGTGTCGGGAGGGACCATTTTGAATCTGCTACCCATGAAAGTCCTAAACAGCGGTGTGTCACATCTAACTCATCTAACTCAGTATTGTCTGCTCTGAGATCCCCCAACCATTAGTCTTGGTGTAACCCACTTCTGGTTCCTGGCCTACTGCCTGAAGGCCAGTTTCTTAAGCAGCTAAGTGAAAGGCAGTGTACCTGAAACAGAGTTCTGCGTAACCCAGAAGCTTACGTGGGGAAAGAGATCTGTGTCTCTCTCAAGCCGACCTTCAAATCATCAAAGTGGCAAAGTTTGGGGCATTAATTGGAGCCTGAATCCAATCCTGCAGTCTTGTTTTCAAGGTGCTGGAAAGCCAGTATCTCATGGTAATTAAAAGATGGACTAGAGAGATCTGTGTTCCAGTTCCTTCTCAGGTGTGAAGCTCACGGTGTGATCTGGGGCTGGTCATTTTTCCTCGGCTTAATCAGACTTACAGGACAAGACGAAGTACCCTATACTCTGCTCCTGAGATCTCGAGAGGAAAGTCAGGAAACAAACCCAAATCTGATAATATTGTCTTTATTTTTACTTTGTTTATATCCTGGCTGTCTTCCTCAGACAGATCATTCTAAATTAACCATATCTGGGGGCCGAGTCCTTGCATGTAGAAAATAAGGTTCCAGATAGAATAATGGCTAGAACAGTATTTCTCGCTGCGTACCTCTCTGCAAATTTCGCACAGAACAATTCTGGAGGAAGGCATGCTTGTACAAGGTTTTTTGGTTTTTTTTGCATCTGTATCTATCCGCTGGTTATATTTCATTTTTATGCCCCTCTATTTCATTAGTTTCTCTGCATCTCGGAGATGTGGGGGAATTGGATTTTTTCCCTCTTTTCTTTGAAAAAAAAAGAAAAAGAAAACACATACAATTCCGAGACTTAGGAGCAGATAAATTGATCGGGACGAGTCTGCCAAAAACTCCATCTGCTCTGCGCCTTTTTAATGATCTGGGAAAGAGACCAAAAGGGGAGGGGGAGGGCGTAGCTTGGGGAAGAAAGAGCGAAATCCAAAAGGCGAGGGTCCCTCGAGTCCCAGCTGGCCTTCAACTCGATTTTGGAAGGGTCCTGGGCACCCTTGGGAGGTTTAGTGGTAAATATTTATTCCTGCTTCTTAGAATCGTAGAATCATAGAGTTGGAAGAGACCCCAAGGGCCGTCATGTCCAATCCCCTGCCATGCAGGAACACACCATCAAAGCACAGATGGCCATCCAGCCTCTCTTTAAAACCCTCCCAAGAAGGAGACTCCACCACCCTCCGAGGTAGTGCATTCCACAAACAGCCCGTACTGTCAGGAAGTTTTTTCTGATGTTTAGGAAGGATCTCTTTTCCTGCACCTTGAACCCGTTACTCCTGGTCCTCATCTCTGGAGCTGCAGAAAACAAGCTTGCTCCCTCACCAACATGACATCCCTTCAAATATCTCAACATGGCTATCATGTTAGCTCTTCATCAAACTAGAAGAAGAAGAGTTTGGATTTATAGCCCCCCTTTCTCTCCTGTAGGAGACTCAAAGGGGCTGACAATCTCCTTGCCCTTCCCCCCTCACAACAAACACCCTGTGAGGTGGGTGGGGCTGAGAGAGCTCCGAGAAGCTGTGACTAGCCCAAGGTCACCCAGCTGGCGTGTGTGGGAGTGTATAAGCTAATCTGAATTCCCCAGATAAGCCTCCACAGCTCAGGCGGCAGAGCTGGGAATCAAACCCAGTTCCTCCAGATTAGATACACGAGCTCTTAACCTCCTACACCACTGGGGCATGCCCAGCTCCCTGAGTCTCTCCTCGTAGAGCATGGACTCCAGACCTTTGACCATATTGGTTGCCCTCCTCTGCACCCGTTCCAGCTTGTCAATATCCTTCTTGAATTGCGGTGCCCAGAACTGGACGCAAAATTCCAGGTGAGGTCTAACCAAGGCAGAATTGTGGTCTTCTTGGGCATCGGCAACAAGAAACCGTTCTCTCAAGCAAGAGGTTTTGCAAGCCGGTCTCGTGACTTGGAAACCAAAACTTCATTTCCTTCTATGCTTTTGTCCCGGAGACCTTACATAACTACTTCCTTAATTAACATTCCACCCTTCTTTCCAGCGGGGACCCAAGTGGGCTTACCTACCGTATATACTCGTGTATAAGTCGACCCGCATATAAGTCGAGGCACCTAATTTTACCACAAAAAAACTGGGAAAACTTCTTTTTTTTTTTAATAATTTTTTATTGTATAGAGTATTTATACATTTGTTACATTTAGTATTTTTCTTTCATCTATACATTTTTTCCATTTTCACCCCCCTCCCCCCTTCTTCTTGTTGATTTTTTCATGCAAGCAGCAGGAGGTTCATTCTTCTTATTCTCTTATTCCATGGCTCTTCGTTAAATCCGGCATCTTCCATCCATTCTTTATACACTGTCCATATCTTCTTAATATCTTCTATTTTTTCTTTCCATAAAATATTTTTTTTTGTCATTCTTTCTAAATATCTCTAGCTGTATTTGTTCCCATACATATTCCAACCATCTGGAAACTGTCCATTTTTTTTTTTTTTATCTTTCCAGCCTCATAGCCTTGGACACTAGGTGTGCTGCTCTAATCATTATTTTATACATTGGTTCTAAACTTCTATTCACTCTGATGTCATCTATTATCCCTACAATTAATAATTCTTTATTTACTTCAATCTTTACTTTGACCAATAATTCTACATATTTTAAAATATTCTCCCAAAATTTTTTCACCATTTTACATTCTATCCACATATGTGTATAATATGCTCCATTTTCTCCACAGTGCCAACACTTTGGACTCAGGCCTTTAATCATGTAAGATAGCTGTATTGGGGTTCTATACCATTTTAGTATAACCTTTCTTTCTAATTCCACATATTTTTCAATCTTTATCTTCTTCATACTATCCATTATTCTTTCTATTTTTTCATCCTCTAAGAAATCATCTTTTTCCCATTTTTGTTTCAACATTCTTAGCATAAATTCTTTATCCTCCACTATATATTTGTATACCTTGGGAAAAAAAAACTTCTTTGACTCACAGAGGTCGAGGGTGGGAAATCACCCACGAGCAGCCTACTGAGTAAAATCCCCAAAAATAAAAATAGATACCAATAAGAATTACATCAATTGAGGGCATCCAAGTAGGGTTAAATGTTTTTGAATATTTATTTCCAAGAGAAAAACAAGTAAACTGGCTCCTCTGTAAAGAGGTGGAAAAGAGGGTCAACAAGAACAATATGGTCTCAACAACAACTTTAAAAGTACAAAAACCTTAGCTCAATCAGCAACCAAGCTAAAACACAAGAGTTAAAATCTTTCAAAACTGGATTCCTCCTCCTCATCTGTATGTCCAAATGTAGCCCAACTTAGATTTTAAGAGGGATATTATCAGAAATGGAAAATTTACTTTTAGCTTCCATTGTAAACAATGGGGGATGGGGCACCCCCTTTGGGGGTCAATAACTTTGGATCCCCTGACCCAAACTTCACCAAACCTGGCTGGTATCATAAAGAGACTCTCCTGATGATACCAGCCAGGTTACTAACGAAAGTTGAAGTTCAACAGAGGGTCCAAAGTTATGGACCCTCAAAAGGGTAGCCCCACCTACTATTAGCTCCCATTGAAAACAATGGGGAATGGGGGCACCTCCTTTGGGGGTCCATAACTTTGGACCCCCTAAACCAAACTTTACCAAACTTGGTTGGTATCATCAGGAGTGTCTTCTGAGGGTACCCTGAAAATTTTTGCCGCTAGCATAAAACTGTGCCCTCTGCTGGCCGGCAAAGTAAAAATACACAAAAAAATTTAATGACCCCCATATAAGTCGAGGGGAGCTTTTTCAGCATTAAAAATGTGCTGAAAATTTTGACTCATACATGAGTATATACGGTATTTCTCCTTTCCTCCATTTTACCCTCACGACTACCTTCTACTTTGTTCCAAATTTATATCTTGCCCCACCCTGGCAGGCCAGACTCAGGGTGGGAAACAAAAGCGTAGTCACATAAATATACATACAATCGATGAAATCGCCCAACAAGCAACGTGTCTCAGTTTAAACCCTCCATCCTTTAACCTCTAAAGTTGAACTGTCCTGGTGATGTAAATCTTTTGGGCTTCCCAGTAATATAAACAAGGGTCGTGACCCCCTCTCAAATAGCTCACAACCACCACCCCACCAAAGCTCCCCTCCTCCTAATTCCTAAAAATCTACCTATTCCCATTCGTGTAAGTGAAGGGAGGGAGGAACTAGGAAAAGAAACAAGAGGGAAGGTGAATGGGGAAAGTAGGGGAATGGGAGCCCAGGCAGATGACGGACCAACCTATAGTGCAGTCCTAAAGAGAGTTAGTGCAAGCTGCGCACATTCATTTTAGTGAGCTTAGACTGGAGTTACTCTGCATAGGATTGCACTATCTGACCTGTTTGCTACCCTGTTTCCCCGAATATAAGACATCCCCAGAAAATAAGACATAGTAGAGGTTTTGCTGAAGTGCGAAATATAAGGCATCCCCCGAAAGTAAGACGTAGCAAAGTTTTTGTTTGGAAGCATGCCCGACGAACAGAACACAGAAAAATAAGACATCCCCTGAAAATAAGACATAGCGCATTTTTGGGAGCAAAAATTAATATAAGACACTGTCTTATTTTCGGGGAAACACGGTATTTGGGTCTTTTTCTGGAGGTAAACACTTTAGTTGCGGCTGCTCATTCCTTGTAGAGGATCTGCCCATCATTGGATATTGTGCAATTGTAATCCTTTGTACCCTGGATTTCTCTTTCTAAACTAGAAAATCCAAGGATTGAAGTGTTATCTGGATCCAGTCTTGGATTCTGCTGCTCCAGAGACTAGGACCAGGAGTAACGGGTTCAAGGTGAAGGAAAAGAGATTCCTTCGTTCAAGAAACAGAGCCGTGCCTCATTCAGTCCATGAAATGTAAAAGGCAGACTTTGGCAGCCTCAGTTTGCCTTGAGGTTGTGCAGAGATGTTTAACTCTTCCACTGCCACTCGATTTCACTGCTTACAGCTAGGCTTTTCTGCTTTATGAGGAATTTGACGGAAAAAAGATATAATATGGCCCCCCCTTATTTTTCAATGTTTGTTAAAAACGGAATGAGCTGGATAGATTCCTAATTGAGGACATTGATTCGTAGGGTTGCCATGAGTCAGAAGCAACTTGTCGACACTTAACATGCACACATGAAGGGTTAATTCTCTTTATGGCCTCAAGGCAAATTGAGATTACAGTTCATGGAATCATAGAGTTGGAAAAGACTCCGAGGGCCATCAAGTCCAACCCCCTGCAATGGAGGAACACACAATCAAAGCACTCCTGACAGATGGTCATCCAGCCTCTCTTTAAAAACCTCCACAGAAGGAGACTCCACCACACTCTGAGGTAGTCCATTCCACTGTCCAACAGCCCTAACGGTCAGGAAGTTTTTCCTGATGTTTAGGTGGAATCTCTTTTCCTTCACCTTGAACCCGTTACTCCTGGTCCTAGTCTCTGGAGCCGCAGAAAACAAGCTTGCTCCCTCACCAACAGGACATCCCTTCAGATATCTGAACATGGCTATCATAAGAACATAAGAACATAAAAACATAAGAACAAGCCAGCTGGATCAGACCAGAGTCCATCTAGTCCAGCTCTCTGCTACTCGCAGTGGCCCACCAGGTGCCTTTGGGAGCTCACATGCAGGAGGTGAAAGCAATGGCCTTCTGCTGCTGCTGCTCCTGAGCACCTGGTCTGCTAAGGCATTTGCAATCTCAGATCAAAGAGGATCAAGATTGGTAGCCATAAATCGACTTCTCCTCCATAAATCTGTCCAAGCCCCTTTTAAAGCTATCCAGGTTAGTGGCCATCACCACCTCCTGTGGCAGCATATTCCAAACACCAATCACACGTTGCGTGAAGAGGTTTTTCACCCCTTAATCTTCTCTTTACCAAACTAAACATCCCCAGCTCCCTAAGTCTCTCCTCGTAGGGCATGGATTCCAGACCTTTGACCATTTTGGTTTGTGTTTTATTAATGGGATGGGGCCCGTGATGTTCCTCTCATCCACCAGAGCCATTAGAGATCTCCAGATTGGACTCCGCAAGGTACTTCATGTATTTGTGTTGAGTGTCTGGCAGCTTCGGTTTTGTGAAAACGCAGTGGCGAGGTTGTTCGCAGGAGCACAGGTTGTATCTACCCATTTTATGACCTCTGCTTAAGCTGCCGGTTGCTCTGTGATTTAGAGCGTTGCTTTTTAGCCATTAAAAGGGTAGGATAGTTCCTGGAGGCGGCTGACTCTTGCAGAGAATTGGGGTCCCATTTCTTAGTTTCCTGTCCCCTTGACTGGGTGTGGGTGTATCCGTGTGTATCCCCGCTGGGGGGCCCTCAGTGGTAGACTATTTACCTGGAATATTGTGCACAGTTCTGGGCATCGCAATTCAAGAAGGATATTGGCAAGCTGGAACGGGTCCAGAGGAGGGCGACCAATAATGTTAGACCGTTCATCCTTCAGGCTGATCGCCCCCCGACTTTGGACCTGATCTCGCCAACTTCTTGACCCAAGGATGAACCTCTGTGAACTCCTGAACAGCACCATTTTTTCTTAGCTTTTGCAATTATCACGCAGGACAGCAATTTATTATTATTATATTATTATTATTTGTTCAATTTAATAGACTGCTCTACCCCAGAGGGCTCGGAGCAGTTTACATCAAATAAAATCACCAATAAATAACAAATACAATCAATCCACAATTCAGCTGAAACTCAATACAATCGATAAGATCAGTAGCAAACATTAACCCACTCATGATTTAGTGCAGAGGTGGGATCCAGCAGGTTCTCACAGGTTCCCGAGAGTAGGTGACTAATTATTTGTGTGTGCTGAGAGGGGGTTACTAATTGGTGATTTGGCCACGTGGTTTTTGCCTTAGTTACGCCCCTCCTCTCAGCAGTAGCGCGCAGAACTGGAAGCAGTCTAGCAGGAGGTGCACCGGCGTGTGTGGCAGCCTGCGCCTGTGTGCATTCATTTCCCGCCCAAGGACCGGTGCAGCGGCTGCGTCCCTGCCACAGCCCCGCCCAGGAATGCCCCGCCCCTGGAATGCCCCACCCAGCCCCATTGGCGCTACGCCACAGTTTGAATCCCATCACCATGGGAACCTGTTACTAAAATTTTTGGAATCCCACCACTGATTTAGTGGATGACGTCCGGTCTTACTCCTGGGAGGGGACTGAAAGCCAATGACAAGGCCAGATGGTACAGCGGGCGTCAAGGCGGGTTGCGATTCTCTCATTGTCCTCTAACGTATAGTATTGGAAGACTGCTCGCCGGCCTTCAGGTGAACCCCTGTCCTGAACTCCACGGGGAACACAGAATGGGGTGCAGTTTCGAGAGGGGGCGTGGCTCTAAAATCACACCCGGAAAGTGGCACCCGGCGCTCCACCCCCTGGGTCCCCCTAGCTACGCCACTGCCTGGGACCTTCTTCATGCCAGCCGACGCTTTGTCACTGGACCACAGCCCCAAATTTGACTGGTAGAAGCTCTCCTGGTCATTTATAACTGGCAATATTTGGGATTGAACTTGAGACCTTCCGCCTGCCGGACATTTTGGTTGCCCTCCTCTGGACACATTCCAGCGTGACAATGTCCTTCTTGAATTGCAGAGCCCAGAACTGAACACAGTACTCCAGGTGAGGTCTGACCGGTGCAGAGTAGAGTGGTACAATTACTCCCCTCAATCTAGACGCTATTCTCTTATTAAGAACATAAGAACATAAGAACAAGCCTGCTGGATCAGACCAGAGTCCATCTAGTCCAGCTCTCTGCTACTCGCAGTGGCCCACCAGGTGCCTTTGGAAGTTCACATGCAGGATGTGAAAGCAATGGCCTTCTGCTGCTGCTGATCCTGAGCACCTGCTAAGGCCTTTGCAACCTCAGTTCAAGGAGGATCAAGATTGGTAGCCATAGATCGACTTCTCCTCCATAAATCTGTCCAAGCCCTTTTTAAAGCTATCCAGGTGAGTGGCCATCACCACCTCCTGTGGCAGCATATTCCAAACACCAATCACACGTTGCGTGAAGAAGTGTTTTCTTTTATTAGTCCTAACTAAAGTCTATTAGTCCTAACTATTAGTCCTAACTAAAATAATTGACGACCTTAATTTCACCACAGCTGCCTGTACTTCTTTGGCAGGTACCACGACCAACAAGACGTCACCAGCAACTTCCTGGGTGCCATGTGGTTGATCTCCATCACCTTCCTGTCCATCGGCTACGGTGACATGGTTCCGCACACGTACTGCGGGAAGGGCGTCTGCCTTCTCACCGGCATCATGGTAAGAAGAACTCTGTGGGTGGTCCTGGGGAGAACGGGGTGGCTCTGATGATGGATCCCTTCATCATCCAAAAGGTTTCTGGTTCTGTAATAATTTTGTTGACTTTGTGTAAATTGGGGGGGGGGGGGAAGGAAAATACTGGGATTCTGTGCCAAGGCAGTCCTCATTCGGTGACACTTATGAATTATGCAGATTGAACTCGTTTGCCTCTGTTTTTCTCCTTTGCATAATTCATTTTCGGTTTTGCAAGTCCAACACAAAGGCAGGATGCGGGAACACCGCCTTCGCCCGCTCTTATTTCCCGCCCAGCAACTACCGATGTTTTAGCAGGCACTGCTGCTTTGAAACGTCTTTGCGTCCGTAAGGTCTAGAAACTTGCCTTGCCGTGCTTGTCGCTTTGGGGATTTCATCCGGCATCGTCCGCGCACGCGCTCAGCCTGTCTTTATAGGGTTGGATGCTTGCTTTTTTTGAAACGGCCAAGATTGTCAATAAGCTGAATTCTTACTGAAATGTAATGAACAAGAATACATTTTCTTGATCATCACAGGGCGTGACATCCGTCCTGTTTTTCTGTCCTCACAACGAACCTGTGAGGGAGGCTAGGCCGAGAGAAAGTCATGGAGTGAGCTTTGTGCCTGAGCAAGAACTTGTACCCAGCTCTCGCCAGTGAACCCAACACCCTGTTCATTGCCCCTCACCGGTTCCCACTCGTGGTAGAGATTTGTGCATCACTCCAGAATCTTCAACAAAACCCTACCAGTGCTACTGTGTTAAAATAGACGAAATGGCCATTTTCACGTGTGTGGTCTCTTTCACAATGGGATACATTCCCTTCCTGTTTGATTCTCGCTTATGCATATGTTTCCCCCTCTTTGGCAGTCACCCCGCCTTCAGATCTGAGAATCGCTGTAGTTTTTGGTAAGTTCTGGAAGTGCGACTTTTCATTTCCCTCTGCGGGGAAAGCGAAGACCTGCCTACGTTTTGCTTTCTTCAGGTTTTCTCGATCCTCCCTTCCCCTGTGCACACGACAGCTGTTCTTCCAATCCTTCAGGCCACCCTTTCGGAAGGATCAGAAGGACTTTCTTTATTTGGTTTTCATGCTGAAGGCTTATCGTTTGATAGCTCCTTGAGCAGCAGTGGCGTAGGCGGTTAAGAGCTCGTATATCTAATCTGGAGGAACCGGGTTTGATTCCCAGCTCTGCCGCCTGAGCTGTGGAGGCTTATCTGGGGAATTCAGGTTAGCCTGGGCACTCCCACACACGCCAGCTGGGTAACCTTGGGCTAGTCACAGCTTCTCGGAGCTCTCTCGGCTCTCTCTACCTCACAGGGTGTTTGTTGTGAGGGGGGAAGGGCAAGGAGATTGTAAGCCCCTTTGAGTCTCCTGCAGGAGAGAAAGGGGGGATATAAATCCATACTCTTCTCCTTCTTCTAGCTGCAGTGAGATTGACAAGAAATTGACATGGTCTTGCAAACTCATGCTTTTATTTTATTGTTATTATTTATTGGATTTGCGATGCCACCCCTTCCCTTTCACGCTCGGGGTGGCTCATATCAGGTAAACAACAACATAAATATATAAATGATATTAAATATTAAAATCTCAACCTCAGTATCAATATAAACATATAATACGTATTAAACCAACAAGACAGCAATCAACAGTATTCCATAATGATGGGATTGATGGTGGGATTCAGTAAACAAAGAGATGGAAGAAGATTTTAGATTTATATCCCACTTTTCTCTCCTGTAAGGAGACTCAAGATGGCTTACAAGCTCCTTTCCCTTCCTTTCCCCACAACAGAAACCTTGTGAGGTAGGTCCAAAAAGCAAACAGAGAAAACTCCTTATTAAGCTATCAAACCAACATAGCAAGCCAAGGTTTGGGCTGGAACCTAACTCCTTGATGCTACTGGTTTTCCTTGCAGGGAGCTTTTCAGATCTGAGAATCCCTGTAGTTTTTGGTAGGTTCTTGGTCTTGGAATATACACTAGGCAAGTCTCCTCCTAAGCTTATGCTTCAAATGTACAAAAGCAGAGAAGTCTCTCAGGCAAGAGAGAAAAATAGAACCTCCATGGTCAGACGCAGTGTCCCTCAACTGGAAGAAAACAGTGGGGAGAGGAAAGGAGGTGGGGCTGAGAGAGCTCCAAAGAACTGTGACTAGCCCAAGGTCACCCAGCAGGAATGTAGGAGTGGGGAAACACATCTGGTTCACCAGATCAGCCTCCGCCACTCCTGTGGAGGAGTGGGGGAATCAAACCCAGTTCTCCAGATTAGAATCCACCTGCTCTTAACCACTAGACCACGCTGGAAGCCAGATGGCACCATGGCAGCCTCAACCATATTCCTGGTGGAATAACTCTGTCTTATGGGCCCTGCGGAACTGCTTAAGGTCCCTCAGGACTCTGGTCTCTTTGGACAGAGCGTTCCACCAGACTGGAGCCTGTGCCAGCAAAGCCCTGACCCTGGTTGAGGCTAGCTGAACTTCCTTTGGGCCAGGGAACACCAGCAAATTACTGTGTGCAGATCTTAGCACCCTTTGAGGACCATACCAGGAGAGACAGTCCCGTAGATACCTAGACCAAAGATGGCAGAAAAAAAGCAACAGGCAATGTTCTCCAATGGAGGCTGCGCGAAAACGACGAGGAAGCAACGGGCGGGCAAAATGGCCGATCGGCTCAACTGGCGATGCTTCGCAGGAGAATTCCTGTGCAAACGAAAGACTGCTGGGAAAACCACACTGCGAAGCAAACACCCGCAGGGTAAGTAGCGCGTGCATAAAGGGCCGAAGCAAACCAGCAAATGTTGGATCTCTGGTGCTGCTTTGGAGGCTCATCCTTAGCGTCCAAGAATTGTTGGTCTTCTCGTTCTCCGGTCCAAGTGACACCTAACAAGGATTGCAGTTGGATCAGTCCTTCAGATGAAAGCATCTGCGTGGCATCCTCTCTTTGCCTGTGCAACTCGCTTGCAGCGAGTTGTTCGTTCTTAATTGTGTGTTTACGCCCCCCCCCCTCTCCGTTCAGCCAAAAATTGGCTCTCAAAAAACCTCCCGGGAATCCAAATACAATCCAAATGACAATTAGAACGGAATACAAAATGTTCTTCGGGGAAAGTGTGCTCAGCTGGAGGCAGAACCCACACAACGGAGGGGTGCCTCTCCATTTGATTTAGGTATTTTCCACTCCGCCGCTTCTCCCCTACGGAGGATCCAAAGAGGCTTACGAAAATACAGCCGGAGAAGAAGAAAAAGAGGAGTTGGTTTTTATATTCTGCCTTGAAGGAGACTCGTGGCGGCTTATAAACTCCGTTCCCTTCCTTTCCCCACAGCACACACCTTGCGAGGCAGGTGGGGGTGAGAGAGTTCGGAGAGAACCGTGGCACGGTCACCCGGCAGGCTTTATGTGGAGGAGGGGGGGAACAAATCCAGTTCACCAGATAAGAGTCTGCCACTTGTATGGAGCAGCGGGGAATCAAACCCAGTTCTCCAGATTAGAATCCACTGCTCTGAACCACTACATCATGTTGGCTCTCACCGAAGAATATGATGAGCTCTGTCTTGGACTAGTGCTGGATTTTCTCAGGCTATGAAGTTTGGCCAAACAGCTCTGTCTGCAACAAGAAGGGGAAAGAAGCACGTGGCAGAGACCTTTTGCAGCGTTCCCTTCCCTCAGGCTTCCAGGAAATGCAGGAAGCCCTGGGAGCGGAAAAGCTGTAACCCTGGGGAAAACCTGATTTAGTTTTATTGGGCGGCCACTCCACCACAACCAAATTTTTTTTGCACCAGGACATTGGTGCCTGCAGGGGGTGCATTTTTAGACATATCAGTACCAAAATTTCAGCATATCATCAGGAGACTGTCCTTATGCTACTCCCCAAGTTTGGTGAGTTTTGAGACTGTGCCTTCAGAAATGTGCCTTCAGAAAGTTTTGAGACTGTGCCTTCAGAAATGTCCCCATAACCTACAGCCCCCATGGACTGTAGTACAGAAAAGCTCGAGGTGCAGAACAAAAGATTCTTGGGAAAATTTCTGGGATGTTCCTGCAGGGGATGCATTTTTAGGATGTATCGGCACCAAAATTTCAGAATTTATCATCTGGAAACTGTCCTTATGGGTACCCCCAAAGTTTGAATGCAGTTTGGTTTAGAGGGTCCAAAGTTATGTACCACCCTCAAAGGTTTGCCCCATCCCCCATTCTTTGCTAAGGGAGATAGGGGCTACCCTTTGAGGGTCCATCACTTTGGACCCCCTGAACTCGCTACACCAAACAGAGGAATACCATGTGATAATCTCCAGATGATACCCGAAAACAGTGCTAATATGTCCAAGAATGCCCTCCCTGCAAGAACATCGAGAATTATGCCCAAGAATCTGTTATTCTACGTTGAGATTTTTTTCTGCATTACTATCCAGTAGGAGTTACGAGCTGGGGTGGGGGCACATTTCTGAAGGCACAGTCTCAAAACTTTCAGGGTCTTATAAGGAGACTGCCCTAGTGATACCCACCAGGTTTGCTGCAGTTTGGTTCAAGGGGGCCAAAGTTATGGACTTTCAAAACTGTAGCCCCCATCTCCTATTAGCTCCCATTGGAAACAATGGAGGATGGGGCACCCCCTTTGGGAGTCCATAACTTTGGACTCCTTGAACCAACCCTCACCAAACTTGGAGGGTAGCATAAGGACAGTCTCCTGATGATGTGCTGGAATTTTGGTGCTGCTAGCCTAAAAACTGCGCCCCCTGCAGGCCAACAATGGAAAACCACTAAAAATACCCAAAAACGAACCCAGCATTTTGATGCCCCCCACAAGGTGATGCCCTGGGCAGCTGCCCACCTTGCCCAATGGGCATTACGCCAGTGGCAACTTCCCATCTTGCTGAACTCCCCATCAGAGGCAGTTATTCTGTTAGTGGTTCCCAGCTCAACAGGCAGAATTTCAACAGGTAAAGCTTCTCCCCATCAGAGCGAGGAATAACCCCACCTGCTGAATTTTTCTTTTTACTCTAGCTGGCATCTGGCAGCTCTGCTGGTTTCTGTGTTCAGCTTTAGTAGAACAGCACGGTGGTGTTCAAGGAATGACTTGACATTCTCAAGATGTGCGTTTTTCAAGTTTTTTAAAATGTTTCTTTGTCCAAAAAGGCAAACAGAGAAAACTCCTTATTAAGCTATCAGACCAACATAGCAAGCCAAGGTTTGGGCTGGAACCTAACTCCTTGATGCTACTGGTTTTCCTTGCAGGGAGCTTTTTTGGGGGGGGGGAGGCAGCTAACAGCTAAAAGCAGAACAGTATAAAACATCCTAAAATCAATGTATTGTCATAGGCCAGTGATGGCGAACCTTTTCGAGACCGAGTGCCCAAATTGCAACCCAAAACCCGCTTATTTATTGCAAAGTGCCAACACAGCAATTTAATCTGACTACTGAGGTTTTAGTTTAGAAAAAAATGGTTGGTTCCGAGGCGTTTGTTACTCGGGAGTAAGCTTGGTGGTAGTCGGTGGCTTGGCTTTGAAGCAACCGAGCAACTCTTCCAATGGGTGAATCACGACCCTAGGAGGGTTTACTCAGAAGCAAGCCCCATTGCCAGCAACCGAGCTTACTTCCAGGTAAAGGATCGCGCTTTAGTTCTTCGCATGAAAATCAGTGGGGTTTAACAGCGCTTCACAGGGTTACCTACACTGCTTCCCCAAAACTGGGTCTTAGGTTTAATGCTAATAATTGAGCCCAGTGGCCCAGGCCAGCCTGGGGGGCACTCTGTTTGCACATGCCCACAGAGAGGGCTCTGAGTGCCACCTCTGGCACCCGTGCCATAGGTTTGCCACCACTGTCATAGGCTTTCCCGGCCAAATTCAACTGGTGGTTGTGGGTTTTCCGGGCTGTGTGGCCGTGGTCTGGTAGATCTTGTTCCTAACATTTTGCCTGCATCTGCGGTTGACGTCTTCAGAGGTGTATCACGGAGGGAAGTCAGAAGTCTGTTGCTGCTTCAGAAATTGCAAATGTGAATTACTCCCTGGACTGAAAACCCCCACCCGCAATATAGTGCACTCAACCACACCTTTGCATAGCAAGTTCCACCCAAACGCTTACTGATTGATGTATTGTCGAAGGCTTTCATGGCCGGATTCAACTGGTTGTAGTGGGTTTTCCGGGCTGTGTGGCCGTGGTTCTTACTTACTGATTGGTCACCACCCTTGGACATGGACAATATATACCCCACTAAAACATCCCCTTCTCACTGGACACAGTGTGTAACAGACTCCTCTCTGTGATACACCTCTGAAGAGGCCGGCCATAGATGCAGGCGAAACGTTAGGAACAAGATCCACCAGACCACGGCCACGCAGCCCAGAAAACCCACAATAGTCATCCTAAAATCAATTAAATCCAAAATAAGATGTATTGAGGGAACGCCAAACGTAATAAAGTCTTCACCAGCCAGTGGAAATGGGTGGAAGGAAATAGGCAAATCCTCCCAAATGGGGAATTTGATCGTTTTGGTACCATGAGTGGGAAGACCCTTTCCGAGAATGCCAGCTGTTTAGCCTCCTATGGAGTGGGTGTCCAAAGCTGGCCAGAGTTATACTCTGTCTCATAAAAAGATGTTAGTAGATTGTATATTACTCTGCCGCAGAAGAAGAAGGAGAGAAGAGTTGGATTTATATCCCCCCTTTCTCTCCTGTAGGAGACTCAAAGGGGCTTACAATCTCCTTTCCCTTCCCCCCTCACAACAAACACCCTGTGAGGTAGGTGGGGCTGAGAGAGCTCCGAGAAGCTGTGACTAGCCCAGGGTCTGCAACCTGCGGCTTTCCAGATGTTCATGGACTACAATTCCCATCAGCCCCTTCCACCATGGCCAATTTTGGTCCATGAACATCTGGAGAGCCGCAGTTTGCAGACCCCTGGACTAGCCCAAGGTCACCCAGCTGGCGTGTGTGGGAATGCACAGGCTAATCTGAATTCCCCAGATAAGCCTCCACAGCTCAAGTGGCAGAGCAGGGAATCAAACCCGGCTCCTCCAGATTAGAATGCACCTGCTCTTAACCACTGCTGCTTCTCAACATGTCGGATCTTCTTTGTTTCCCGGAAGGGAACAGAGTTTGTAAAGCCCCTTACAGAAGAGAAAGGGGGGGGGATATAAATCCAAACTCTTCTTCTCCTTCTGAATCCCAGTGCCGTGAGGGAATATCCGTGAAACGCCTCAGCCTCTATGTCCTGTTGATCCTTGAGGCTGGCAACTTTGTGAGACGGGATGCCGGACTGGATGGACCGCTGGTCTGATCCAGCAGGGCTCTTTGTACATTCTGGACCCTCCCCGGCTGATTGTCCCCTAGCATTTGACATATTCCGCCCCCGAAATCAGAGGGCTAAGTTGCCTTTCACTGTTAGAAGCCACTGATAGACCTAATCATCAAGTTGGCCAATCCTCTTATAAACCCGTCTAAGTGGTAGCTACCAACACACCTTGTGGCAGTGAGTTCCACAGGCTGCTGCTTAGTTGCCACTGTTAGACCTAATCTCCATCAAGCTGGCCAATCCTCTTATAAACCCGTCTTAAGTTTTGGCTACCAACACACCTTGTGGCAGTGAGTTCCACAGGTTACTGGCATTCTAACGAGAACAGCAGCATTGGGCTATCTTCAGCAGGTTTGGGATTCCCCTTTAAAGTTTTCCTCCTTTTTCATCTCTTTTGTTGGGGTCCTCCTCCTCTCTCTTGGCCAATTTTTTTTAAACAGCCTTCATTTAATCAGGCAGAAGCAGGTAAGAAATAACTTATTGTTCATAGTAAACTAGCAGGAGGCAGCTGGCGGCGTCTTCGAAGTTCTCCTCCGGTAGGTTTTGAACATGCATTGTCTACGAACAAAGTGTGTGTTCCACTCTTGACAATATTGTCATGCAAATCGATGCAGATTTAATCGATTGGTTAAAGCACCTGAGATTTGATCGTCTCCTTTCTTTGTTTAAAAACGCTTCCATCGAGCAACGCTTCCATCCGTTTTTGCATGCCAATTCAAACAAGAGAATCCTCCGGTCTCGCTTGCGCGTTCCAGAAAGCCCGCTCTCCGGCCCTGGTTTTTCCGCCTGCCGAGCCAGCCCGACGGAACGCTGGTGACTCAGGTGGGCGAGAAGTTCTGTGGTTCAGTGGCTGCCCGCTCTTTTCTGGCTGGGGGCCGTGGCACTCTCCTGACTTTCCGGAATATCTGGCTCCTGAATCCCTTAGATTCCAGGTGAAACCAGACCCTTATCTATTTTTCCCAGAGAATAAAAATCACAGGAGGATGTTTTCATTGGCTCATAGTAACACCCTGCCACCTGCGGTCTTAGAAGGCAGATTTGAGAAAACCCCCTATGACTGTGGTGGCGAACTTTGGCACTCCAGATGTTATGGACTACAATTCCCATACAATGGCCAATTGACTATGCTGGCAAGGGCTGATGGGAATTGTAGTCCGTAACATCTGGAGTGCCAAAGGTTCGCCACCACTGCCCTATGAACCAAGGTTCTGTGGTTGCTCCCTGGAAGAAGTGGATTTGCTGGAACACAAGTTCCTTACGTTCCCCCTATATCAGTGGTGGCGAACCTACGGCACGGGTGCCAGAGGTGGCACTCAGAGCCCTCTCTGTGGGCACGCGTGCACAGAGTTCGTCATGTGATAATAGTGTAATTATTTCAGGGAGATTATTAGTATTAAACCTATGACCTAGTTTTGGGGAAGCAGTGTAGGTAACCCTGTTAAGCGCTGTTAAACCCCACTGATTTTCACGAAAGCGTGATCCTTTACCTGGGAGTAAGCTCAGTTGCTGGCAATGGGGCTTGCTTCTGAGTTAACCCTCCTAGGGTCGTGATTCACCCATTCGAAGCGTTGCACAGTTGCTTCAAAGCAAAGCCACCGACTACCCCCAAGCTTACTCCTGAGTAATGTGCGCCTCGGAGCCAACCGTTTTTTCTAAACTAAAACCTCAGTATTCAGGTTAAATTGCCGTGTTGGCACTTTGCGATAAATAAATGGGTTTTGGGTTGCAGTTTGGGCACTCGGTCTTGAAAAGGTTCGCCATCACTGCCCTATATGATAAGCTTAGGGAAGAAATCCTGGGGCCCAACTTGACTGAATGGGCTGGGAAAAGATAATAAATGGAAACTGAACTATGTATTGTCGAAGGCTTTCACGACTGGACTCAACTGGTTGTTGTGGGCTGTGTGGCCGTGGTCTGGTAGATCTTGTTCCTAACGTTTCGCCTGCATCTGTGGCTGGCATCTTCACAGGTGTATCACTGAGAGAAGTCTGTTACACTTCTCCACAGGACACAGTGTGTAACACACTTCTCTCTGTGATACACCCCTGAAGATGCCGGCCACCGATGCAGGCGAAACGTTAGGAACAAGATCTACCAGACCACGGCCACACAGCCCGGAAAGCCCACCACAACCAGGAAACTGAACTATTTGCTGTTGGGTAAAGACCAAAGAATTTCCAGTAATGTAGCTTGATGTATTGTCGAAGGCTTTCACGGCTGGTATCACTGGGGTGCTGTCTGGTTTCCGGGCTGTATGGCCATGTTCTAGCAGCATTCTCTCCTGACGTTTTGCCTGCATCTGTGGCTGGCATCTTCAGAGGATCTGATGCAGGCGAAACGTCAGGAGAGAATGCTGCTAGAACACGGCCATACAGCCCAGAAACCACACAGCACCCCAATGTAGCTTGGTTTTGTGTTTTAGTGAATAAATACAGGGAAGCAGGTGGATAGGAGACCATCAGTTCTTTTAGAGCAGTGATGGCGAACCTTTTCGACACTGAGTGCCCAAATTGCAACCCAAAACCCACTTATTTATCGCAAAGTGCCAACCTGGCAATTTAACCTGAATGCTGAGGTTTTAGTTTGGAAAAAATGTTTGGCTCCAAGGCATGTGTTACTTGGGAATAAGCTTGGTGGTAGTCAGTGGCTTTGCTTTGACGCAACCGTGCAACTCTTCCAACGGGTAAATCAGAACCCTTGGAGGGTTTACTCAGAAGCAAGCCCCATTGCCAGCAACCGAGCTTACTCCCAGGTAAAGAATCACGCTTTAGTTCTTTGCATGAAAATCATCAAGGATTAACAGCGCTTAACAGGGTTACCTACACTGCTTCCCCAAAACTAGGACTTAGGTTTAATGTTAATAATTGAGCCCAGTGGCCCAGGCCAGCCTAGATGTGTGTATGTGGGGGGACTGTTTGCGCGTGCCCTCAGAGAGGGCTCTGAGTGCCACCTCTGGCACCCGTGCCATAGGTTTGCCATCACTGTTTTAGAGGAATGTTAAAAATAAGTTCTGTTTTATATTTAAGCTTTTTACCTCTTTGCTTGTAAAAATTTGAAATTTGGCCTTTTATGAATTACTGGTTGTCAACTGTAAATAAACATTCATTTATTCACTCTCCTGACTTGCTGCTGCCACCCTTGGAAATCCTGTCTCATGGAAGGGCCAAGAGGCCATGTTTCCTGCACTTCCTTTCAGAACAAAAAGCCGAGTCTGCTCGTTTCAGGCCAGTGAGCACCCTGCTGCCAAGGGAGAAAGCCATGGATGGATGGTAGGGCACTTGCTTGGCGTTCAGAAGGGCCCAGATCCAATCCCTATATCTCCAGTAAAAAAAAAAAAGATCGGGGATCAGGCAGCATAAAAGACCTCTCTCTGCCTGAGTCCCTGGAGCATTGAGTAGGCAATGCTGACTTCTGTATTCGCTGGTAGCCATTTTTTATTTATACTTCAAAATTTTTGCAAAATCCAGAACACGCACAAACACAAACACTCGCCAGAATGTAAAATATTAATTCCATAAAGACTCCCAGTTTCTTCTGCACAGAATATTAACCTTTAAACCGTAAAGACAATATTTCAACAAGCCGTTGTGGGCTTTCCAGATTGTGTGGCCGCCATCTGGTAGTGAGAAAGAGAAAGAGAAAGAGAGAAAAATGTCTCTCTGTCAACATTTTCTACCCCATGCATAATTTTATAGACTTCAATCATATCCCCCCTCAGCCTTTTCCTCTCCAAACTAAAGAGTCCCAAACGCTGCAGCCTCTCCTCATAGGGAAGGTGCTCCAGTCCCTCAATCATCCCTGTTGCCCTTCTCTGCACTTTTTCTATCTCCTCAATATCCTTTTTGAGATGCGGCTACCAATCTTGATCCTCGTTGATCTGAGATTGCAAATGCCTTAACAGTCCAGGTGCTCGGGAGCAGCAGCCGCAGAAGGCCATTGCTTTCACATCCTGCAGGTGAGCTCCCAAAGGCACCTGGTGGGCCACTGCGAGTAGCAGAGAGCTGGACTAGATGGACTTTGGTCTGATCCAGCTGGCTTGTTCTTATGTTCTTATGTTCACTCCTAACATTCTGCCTGCATCTGTGGCTGGCATCTTCAGAGACATGTCATAGAACAGTGGTAGCGAACCTTTTCGAGACTGAGTGCCCAAATTGGTAATGGGTGGATCCCACTCAACACATGTAAATCTAGCTTGCTAATTGCACCCTTTACTTGTTAGCAAACAATGGTTCTTTCCCCCACCCTGGACATTCCATAGGTATATATACTCCACTTGCTTTCCCAACATCAGATCCTCTGAAGATGCCAGCCACAGGTGCAGGCGAAACGTCAGGAGAGAATGCTGCTAGAACACGGCCATACAGCCCGGAAACCACACGGCACCCGAGTGTAAAATGGTTACACCGTTTTCACACCGCTGTTTTTGGCTCATGTGGAATCCGCCTGTGTGTAGTACCTTTCATTTATCTCTGTTGACATTCATGTTGTTTGTTCTGGCCCAGCTCTCTAATCTGTCTAGGCCATTTTGAATTCTGACTCTGTCCTCTGCGGTATTGGCTACCCCTCCTAATTTGGTGTCATCTGCAAACTTGATTGGCCCTCTATTCTATTATTCAAGTTGTTGATAAAAATATTCAATAGCACTGGGCCCAGGACAGAATCCTGTGGGCACCCCACTCGTCACATCTTTCCAGGATGAAGATGAGCCATTGATGAGCACCCTTTGAGTTCGGTCAGCCGACCAATTACGACTCCACCTAATGGTAGCATTTAGTCCACATTTCACTGGCTTACTTGCGAGGATATTATGGGACGCTTCAATATTATGGGGCACGTGTCACAGTGGTAGGCCTCTGAGGCTGCCAGACATAGACGCGGGTGAAATGGAGGAGGAGGAGGAGGAGGAGGAGGAGGAGGAGGAGGAAGAGAAGGAGAAGGAGAAGGAGAAGGAGAGGAGGAGGGCGAGGAGGAGGAGGAGGGCGAGGAGGAGTTTGGATTTATATCACCCCTTTCTCTCCTGCAGGAAACTCCTAAAGGCCATACAATCCCTCTTTGCACTCCTTCCCCCCCCCTCACAACAAACACCCTGTGAGGTAGGTGGGGCTGAGAGAGCTCCGAAAAGCTGTGACTAGCCCAAGGTCACCCAGCTGGCATGTGTGGGAGTGCACAGGCTAATCTGAATTCCCCAGATAAGCCTCCGCAGCTCAGGTGGCAAAGCGGGGAATCAAACCCGGTTCCTCCAGATTAGATACACGAGCTCTTAAGCTCCTACGCCACTGCTGCTCAAGGTGGCTTACAAGCTCCTTTCCCTTCTTCTCAGCACAACAGGCACCTTGTGAGGTAGGTGGGGCTGAGAGAGTCCTGAGAGAACTGCGACTAGCCCAAAGTCACCCAGCAGGAATGTAGGAGTGCAGAAACACATCTGGTTCCCCGGATAAGCCTCTCAGGTGAAGGAGTGGGGAATCCAACCCAGTTCACCAGATTAGAATCCACCTGCTCTTAACCACTACACCTCGCCGGCTCTCAGGGCATTTGGGGGATTTAGATGGAGGAAGTGGTAGGGAGGACCAGCGTGACTCTGGACCAACAAATAATTCAGGAGACCCGAAAAGCAAGTGTGGCCCCAATCCTGATTACTTGTATTTGTGCCTCTCTTCTCCACTTGCTGAATTTCTGCACAGTGACCTCAGGGCTACACCTAGTTCCCTGGGGAGTCAAAAGGTTTTACAGACATTTCCGCCACTGTCATCTTTGCAATACTCCTGTAAGGCGGGCCTGTGATATTAGCATTACCCATATGCTGCGGATCTTGAATTTAAGCCGAAGATATAACGGGGAAGTTAGTGAGTTGGCTGAGAGGTTTGTTAGCAGACATTCGGTGGCTTCACAGGCAGGCCAATTGGCAGGGGCTGATGGGAATTGTAGTCCATGAACGAGCCGCAGGTTGCAGAACCCCGGTTCAGCCCCTGGGATCTTCAGCTAAAGAACGCAGGCGTTGAAAAATACTTTTCTCTGCCCTTGTGGACTACGATTCCCCTCAGCCCTGGCCAGCATGGCCAATGGGCAGAGCTGATGGGAACTGTAGTCCATGAACGTCTGCAAGGCCAGAGACTAGGATCCAGAGTAACGGATCCAAGGTGCAGGAAAAGAGATTCCACCTAAACATTAGGAAGAACTTCCTGACCACCAGGGCTGTTCGACAGTGGAAT
This sequence comes from Sphaerodactylus townsendi, assembly GCF_021028975.2. NCBI lineage: Eukaryota > Metazoa > Chordata > Lepidosauria > Squamata > Sphaerodactylidae > Sphaerodactylus > Sphaerodactylus townsendi. Next base: position 8,775,861 of record NC_059425.1, on the reverse strand, counting down.
GCACGGACTGGGGTGGAGCCTCCTTCTGTGGAGATTTTTAAGCAGAGGCTGGATGGCCATCTGACAGGGGTGCTTTGGCAGGTGTTCCTGCATGGCAGGTGGATTGGGCTTGATGGCCCTTGGGGTCTCTTCCAACTCTATGATCCTAAAGCCTGGATCATGCACAGCTGCCCTCACCAAAAGAGACTGGCTTTTTGTAAACTGGACCAGGGAGGTAGGGGCAGGTTGAGGGTCAATGTGGCCTGTTCGCTTGAAGCTGAAAATGGCCTAGAGGGAACTACACTTCCCAGGAGACCGTGGGGCTCGCAAGGTCTCCTGGGAAGTGGGTTTCCACCAGGCCGCTTTCTGGCCCCAAGTGAATAGGTTTGCGATTTCCAGCCTGGGTAATCTCCCAGGCTGGACTAAGGTAAGTGTGAAGGGCAGGGGGCGAGGCGCCGGGGGGGGGGGGCATTTTCCGCCCCCTTGCATGAGCCTGGTGCAATGCGCAACACACACACACACACCCGGTAGCTCCGCCTCTGAACTGGACTGAACCAGAAACATGTAACTCACTCTCATGAACAAGAAAGGAGCAGGGTAGGAAATGCCCGAGGGTCTGAAGATCACTCATTCACACACTCCTGCTTTCATGGCAAATCTGTTGTACCCCACTTTGTAGCCCCCCAGGCGCAAGACGAGGGCATTTCGAAGAAAACATCTTTGTGACCTTCATTGCAGTGGTGGGATCCAAAAATTTTAGTAACAGGTTCCCATGGTGGTGGGATTCAAACTGTGATGTAGCGCCAGTGGGGCTGGGCGGGGCACGACGGGGGCGTGGCCGGGCATTCTGGGCGCGGGGCATTCCTGGGCGGGGCTGTGGCAAGGACGCAGCCGCTGCGCCAGTCCTTGGGCGGGAAACGAATGCACGCAGGCGCAGGCTGCCACGCACGCCGGTGCACCTCCTGCTAGACTGCTTCAAGTTCTGCGCACTACTGCTGAGAGGAGGGGCGTAACTGAGGCAAAAACCACGTGGCAAAATCACCCATTAGTTACCCCTCTCGGCACACACAAATAATTAGTCACCTACTCTCGGGAACCTGTGAGAACCTGCTGGATCCCACCTCTGCTTCATTGGGAGGGAAGAGTCAGAGGACGCGTCACCAGGGTCGTTGAATAAACAGTTTGGGACGACTTAATTTGCTCCGGCCTCCCCAGTGGACTCGTTGGCCTGCCCCAAAGACACGTCTCAGCTTCGTATGGGTTGCCATTCATCACCTGCTGTCTTCCCCTAATGGAACCCGAGCCCTGCCGCCACCTACCCCTCTCGTCTGGTTTTGAGACTCCTGGCGTATGGCGAACAGCATCCCCATGCAGAGCAGGGGAAATTGTCAGGAGAGGCCAAGGAGAAAACAATTTAGATAATGAAGCTGGGGGAGGGAGAGAAGGCTGCTCGGAGGCGGAAGGTACAGCAAGAAGTATGGAATCCAGCTCTGCCTCCCAGACTGAAAACTTCCAACGAGCCAAAGAGGAAGCGAGCTTGTTTTCTGCTGCCTCAGAGACTAGGACACGGAGTCATGGGTTCAAGGTGCAGGAAAAGAGATTCCACCTAAACATCAGGAAGAACTTCCTGACCGTCATGGCTGTTCGACAGTGGAATTCACTGTCTCAGAATGTGGTGTCCTCCATCACAAAGCTATAGAGAGTGTCTCAACTCACTGCATCTGTGTATGGTTCTCCAGTTGCACAGTGGCAGATAGGAAGGCGCTCCAAAGGGTGACTACTCACTGCACAGAGGATTATCGGGCTGCCCCTCTCCCTCCCTTGAAAGAACTCTATAATTCCCCGCTTCCAAAGAAAGCCCAAAATATATTCTGAGAGTCTGCCGTCTCATCCAGCACACTCTCTTTAGGAACTGTTACCATCTGGGTGTGATCTATACAGGTCTATCAAAACTAGGACAAAGAGGCTTAGAGACAGCTTCTACTCTAGAGCTGTGGCTATGCTTCGTCTTGATGTGTTTGGGGCTGTGTAGGGATGGGTGGAGGAAGGGGAAAGTGAGGATGGGGTATGCATTGTGTGCATCGAGGAATGCTGCTGTAAATTTCGTTGTGCGTGCACAATGACAATAAAAATGTTTATGCTTATGGCGGAGCCTCCTTCTGTGGAGGTTTTTCAAGAGAGGCTGGATGGCCATCTATCAGGGGCGCTTTGGTTGTGTGTTCCTGCATGGCAGGTGGATTGGGCTTGATGGCCCTCAGGGTCTCTTCCAACTCTATGATTCTATGATTCTAAAGTCTCAGTCCTGCCCAGCTGCCCTCACCAAAAGCGACTTTTTCTTCTGCCAGTCTTTCCCAGTTGTGACTTTTGATGGGAGACCACCAAGGAAGCCCAGAGCCGCCGCTAAGAGGCAGGCAATGGCAAACCACCCCTTTTTGTCTCTTGCCTTGAAAACCCTGCAGGGTTGCCGTAAGTCAGCTGCGACTTGACCACCAGATCCTGGGTAGAGAACAGGAAGTATTGCTTCGCGTTACATGGGATGCAGAGACTGTCACTAGACTGAAATGGGGAGTAGAGAAACTCTATGGAAAGTAGATCCACTGTTGCCTGTTACCACAATGGCAAATGAAACCTTCATGTGCAGGGGAAGTGTACCTCTGAAGGCCAGTTGCTGGAGAGGGGCAAAACAGGAAGGCTTCAGCCTCCTCGGTTCTACTTGTAGGTCTTTAGAATAAGAGAAGAATTTGGATTTATATCCCCCCTTTCTTTCCTGCACGGAGACTCAAAGGGGCTGACAATCTCCTTTCCCTTCCCCCCTCCCCCCCAACAACAAACACCCTGTGAGGTGGGTGGGGCTGACAGAGCTCCGTAGAACTGTGACTAGCCCAAGATCACCCAGCTGGCGTGTATTGGGAGTGCACAAGCTGACCTGGTTCACCAGGTAAGCCTCCATCTGGTTCACCAGATATGCTCAAGTGGCAGAGCAGGGAATCAAACCCGGTTCTCCACGCTTTAGTTGCCCATTGTCGGAGAGAAGATGCTGGACCAGATGCACCACTGATCTAATAATCCCACGCTAATCGTATGCTCTTATTCATACTCCTCCTAGCACCAGAAGGAACAGTGGGGATATAAATATTTTAATGGACACATCGTTGGGGAGATGCGAAAGACCTCTGTGGATTCCAGCCCTTTGCAGGAAGGATCTGCCTGCTGTTTCTCGACTGCTTACCCGCTTGGTGAGTTGCGTGTCCATCATGAAGTTGTGTACGTGCTTCTCAGCTTTGGTGAGTTCCAGCTTGCGGGCCACAACAGCCACGACCAAGGCGGTGCAGCCGGCGCCCTGGCAGGTGGGGGAGGAAAGAAAAACCGAGAGTTAGCTCAGTGATCCAACCCAGAGTACTTGTCACATGCTCCACCCGGCTACAAGATCTCTCAGGGATTCCTCGGGCCTCCCTGAGCATCCCACCAAATGAAGAAGCTCAGCTGGTGAACCCAGGAGACGGGGTCTTTTCGGTGGCAGCCCCTCAATTGTGGAACAACCTCTCCAGGGACAGGCACCTGCTCCCTCATTTTGGATGTTTAGGAGGCAGCTGAAGACACTCTAATTTCAGACTGCGCGTGGCTAATTTAGTTTCGCTTTATCAGCAATCCTCGCCAGTGATTCCAAATGTTCATAGAATCATAGAGTTGGAGGAGACCCCGAGGGCCATCAAGCCCAATCCACCTGCCATGCAGGAACACACACTCAAAGCACTCCTGACAGATGGCCATCCAGCTTCTCTTTAAAAACCTCCAAAGAAGGAGACTCCACCACACTCCGAGGGAGTGCATTCCACTGTCGAACAGCCCTGACAGTCAGGAAGTTTTTCCTAATGTTTAGGTGGAATCCCTTTTCCTTCACCTTGAACCCATGACTCCTGGTCCTCTGGAGTAGCAGAAAACAACTTTGCTCCCTCACCAACATGACATCCCTTCAAATTTCTAAACATGGCTATCATGTCACCTCTTAACCTTCTCTTCCCCAAACTAAACATCCCCAGCTCCTTAAGTCTCTCCTCATAGGGTATGGACTCCAGACCTTTGACCATTTTGGTCACCTGCCTCCTCTGGACCCGTTCCAGCTTGTCAATATCCTTCTTGAATTGCGGTGCCCTGAACTCCACACAATATTCCAGGTGAGGTCTGACCAATGAAGAATAGAGAGGTACAATTACATCCCTCGATCTAGACACTATGCTCCTATTGACACAGCCCAGAATGGCATTGGCATTCTTGGCCGCCGCATCACGCTCTTTTATGCTCTTTCAATCATTATTGTTTTATTGACATTGCAAGCAGCCTTGAGTTCTGCTAGGCGGAAAGTTGGCGAAGAAATGTTTCAAAGGAATACATAAATGTGCCGGGTGGGCTCCAATGGGAATCTCCCGCCGACCAGAGAGTTCAGCTGAACGTACAACGCGTACGCAAACGTTGAGGCCTGCCAACAGCACAGTTTAAGCATCCCACCAAGAAGGACGCTGTCCACGGTGCTGAAGTAGGACGGCTATTCCCCACTGCTTTTCATAGTTCGGCCAGTGAACCACAGCGGAGCTCCCGGCCCAGCTAGCAAATCAACCAGCAGTAGCAGCTTCCAAGAACCCAGCAGATATGATGGAGCACCTAAACGGTTCGGCACGGTAAACAAATCACTTGAGCTGCAGATTTATTAATAGCCGCGATCGAGGAGGAGGAGGTTCGGCTACGGCGCCAGCGCGCGCTGGTTCCTCTAAGGCACTCTGCACCACCCTCGACAGCAAGGAAGTCGTTAAGTAAATAAAAATAGAGCAGAAGGAGGACAACAGGGACAGGGAAAATTAGAAACACCAAAAAGGCCAGGGGAAGAAGACATAAAGAGAACCTAAAGTTGATAAGGGTTTCAGAAGAGCATTGTCAGGTGAAACTACGTAGCCCATTATCCTGTTCCTAAGGGCAGCCAGCTAAGATGTCTGTGCAAAGATCTCAAGCTGAGCATGAAAGCAATAGTCTTCTCCTGCTACTTGAAGAAGAAAAAGAAGAAGAAGAGGAAGAAGAAGAAGAAGAAGAAGAAGAAGAAGAAGAAGAAGAAGAAGAGGAAGAGGAAGAGGAAGAGGAAGAAGAAGAAGAAGAAGAGGAGGAGGAGGAGGAGGAGGAGGAGGAAGAGGAGGAGGAGGAGGAGGAGGCGGCGATGGTGGAGTTTGGATTTCTATCCCCCCTTTCTCTCCTGTAAGGAGACTCGAAGGGGCTTACAATCTCCCTTTCCCTTTCCCCTCACAACAAACACCCTGGGAGGTGGGTGGAGTTGAGAGCGCTCTGAGAACTGTGACTAGCCCAAGGTCACCCAGCTGGTGTGTGTTGGAGTGCACAAGCTAATCTGGTTCCCCAGATAAGCCTCCACAGCTCAAGTGGCAGAGTGTGGAATCAAACCCGGGTCTTCAGATTAGAGTTCACCTGTTCTTAACCAACTCACCACGCTGGCAGAGGAGGGCAGTGGCAAGCCATCTCCATTTGCCTCTTCCCTTGCAAACCTTATAGGGTTGCCATAAGTCGGCCGCAACTTGACAGCGCTTTTCATCGCTGCCCCCAGGGCATTCTGGGAAGAATGCACAAAAAATGTAAGGAGACTCAAAGGGGCTTACAAGCTCCTCCCCCCCCACACCACACCACACCACAACAAACACCCTGTGAGGTGGGTGGGGCTGAGAGAGCTCCTAAGAACTGTGACTTGCCCGAGGTCACCCACCTGGTTCCCCAGATAAGCCTCCCCAGCTCAAGTGGCAGAGCGGGGAATCAAACCCGGTTCTCCAGATTAGAGTGCACCGGCTCTTAACCACTACGCCACGCTGGCTCTCAAGGAAACCACAGAGGACAAGGAAACCACAGAGCCGCCGTCCTACAGGGCTTCCTTCCTGTACACTCATTCATTCATTCATTCATTCATTCATTCATTCATTCATTCATTCATTCATTCAACTTATAGGCCGCCTCATCCCTGAAGGGCTCGAGGCGGCTCACAACCCGGCTGTTCTTCAAGACAGCAAATCAAACAACATAAAACTTAAACCTATAACCAATTGAAACTTGAGCAGCGGTTACACAGCATAAACATAAACAGTTAATTCAAATCGGCACCCGATCTAAAGGCCAACAAGAAAGGTGGGGCTGAGAGGAGGGAGCAGGAGGGAGGGAGGGCCTGTGATGGTATCAGAGAATCAGGCCCAACCGAGATGGAGAAAGATGGAAACAGGCAGCCTCAGTTGCAATTTCAGTTTCAGTGGGGGGCAGTAAAACCGCGGCCGGCCCCTCCAAAAGCCCAGTGGAATAGCTCCGTCGTACAGGCCCTGCTGAACTCACCAAGGTCCTGCAGGGCCCGCACAGCTGGAGGGAGAGCATTCCACCAGGCAGGGGCCAGGGCTGTAAAGGCCCTGACCCGAGTCGAGGCCAGCCGCATCGTCACCAGCAATTCTGCCACGGCCGAGCGCAGTGGTCTATGTGGGACGTAAGGGGTGACACTTACACACGCGCCTCCACCCTGCTGTGCTTTCATCGTGGGGAATGCCGGAACGGCCAGGGCAGCTACAACGCTGCTTCAAAGCGGCTTGGCAGGATCCAAACGCGGTTAGCCGGAGTTTGTGATCAGGCGGGTTTGCTGGCGGCTCCGTCCTCTCCTCTGAACGGGAACAGCTGGCTCTGCCTGTTTATCCAAGCAATTACAGGCAAACTGAGACCCGCAGGGCAGCGGAAAGGCCATCCTGGCCGAGGGACAGCTCGGCCGAGCAATCTTTTCCTCCGCTAAACACAGACAGCTGTCAACTGCTGAGCAGGCCCGGCACAAGAGCTCGAAAGGGCCCGTGTGCTTGCACACAGAGCGAGCCAGTCGGTGTACGTTTAAGTGCGACCGCACTTGGAGTCCTGTGTTCAGTTCTGGTCGCCACATCTCAAAAAGGATATTGAAGAGATAGAAAGGATATTGAAAGAGATAGAAAAGTGGTCAGCAAAAAGGATATCGAAGAGATAGAAAAAGTGCAGAGAAGGGCAACGAGGATGATTGAGGGACTGGAGCTCCTTCCCTATGAGGAGAGGCTGCAGCGTTTGGGACTCTTTAGTTTGGAGAGGAGGCGGCAGAGGGGGGATAGGATTGAAGTCTATAAAATTATGCCTGGGGTAGAAAATGTTGACAGAGAGACATTTTTTTCTCACAATACTAGAACCAGGGGGCATCCATTGAAAATGCTGGGGGGAAGAATTAGGACGAATAAAAGGAAACACTTCTTCACGCAATGTGTGATTGGTGTTTGGAATATGCTGCCACAGGAGGGGGTGATGGCCACTAACCTGGATAGCTTTAAAAAGGGCTTGGACAGATTTATGGAGGAGAAGTCGATTTATGGCGACCAGTCTTGATCCTCTTGATTGCAAATGCCTTAACAGTCCAGGTGCTCAGGAGCAGCAGCCACAGAAGGCCCTTGCTTTCACCTCCTGCATGTGAGCTCCCAAAGTCACCTGGTGGGCCACTGCGAGTAGCAGAGAGCTGGACTAGATGGACTCTGGCCTGATCCAGCTGGCTTGTTCTTATGTTCTTAAAAAACAAAATCTTGCTTTTCCCCCCCTTGTTTTTTCTCTCCCGTCCTGCTTCCCTAGAGATTCACGCCGCCTAAGAGCCCATCTCAGCACCACGGTCTTTAATTAACAGCAACGATCTGATCTGAATTCAGGCGCATCTCCCAAAGCCCCGCTCAATCAGCGTTCCGCGCTCTCGCGTCGGGGCACTCCCCGCGCGGGGAATAAAAACGCTCCCCCCCTCCCCGATTCTCGGAAGGCGGAAGAGCCTTTTAATTGCCATGCGTTTTTAAACAAAGTGCTCTCGCGGCCAAAAAAAGAAAGCAGGCCCCGGAGGATATGGCTCTGCGTGAGTCAGCGGTTTCTCACTAAAGACCCTCTGCTTGAAGCATTCAAAAAGAGTGTGACAATTCCACGCGGAGCGGCCCTTTTGAGGCTGGGCCAGCCCAAAGCGATAGGCCAGTGGTGGCGAACCTATGGCACGGGTGCCAGAGGTGGCACTCAGAGCCCTCTCTGTGGGCACGCGCAAACAGAGTCGTCCCCCCCCCACCCACATCTAGGCTGGCCTGGGCCACTGGGCCCGATTATTAGCATTAAACCTAAGACCTAGTTTTGGGGAAGCAGTGTAGGTAACCCTGTCAAGCGCTGTTAAGCCCCACTGATTTTCATGTGAAGAACTAAAGTGTGATCCTTTACTTGGGAGTAAGGTTGGTTGCTGGCAATGGGGCTTGCTTCTGAGTAAACCCTCCTAGGGTTGTGATTCACCTGTTGGAAGAGCTTCACAGTTCCTTCAAAGCAAAGCCACCGACTACCACCAAGCTTACTCGCGAGTAAAGCATGCCTCGGAGCCAACCGTTTTTTCTAAACTAAAACCTCAGTATTCAGGTTAAATTGCCATGTTGGCACTTTGCGATAAATAAGTGGGTTTTGGGTTGCAATTTGGGCACTCGGTCTCGAAAAGGTTCGCCATCACTGCGATAGGCCGAGGATTTCAAGGAAGGTCTGCAAAGCAGGGGGGGGGGCGTCCAATCATTGCGCACACCATTACAAGTTCGCAACCAGGCGGGGATGTGTCAGCGTGGTGTCGTGGTTAAGAGCAGGTGGACTCTAATCTGGAGGAACCGGGTTTGATTCCCTACTCCTCCACATGAGTGGCGGAGGCTTATCTGGTAAACCAGATGTGTTTCCTCACTCCTACGTTCCTGTGCGGTGACCTTGGGCCAGTCCCAGTTCTCTCTGAACTCTCTCAGCCCCACCTGCCTCACAAGAAGAAGAAGAGTTTGGATTTATATCCCCCCCTTTCTCTCCTGCAGGAGACTCAAAGGGGCTTGCAATCTCCTTGCCCTTCCCCCCTCACAACAAATTCCCCAGATAAGCCTCCACAGCTAAGGCGGCAGAGCTGGGAATCAAACCCGGTTCCTCCAGATTAGATACATGAGCTCTTAACTGCTGGATCAGACCAGAGTCCATCTAGTCCAGCACTCTGCTACTCACAGCGGCCCACCAGGTGCCTTTGGGATCTCACCTGCAGGACGTGAAAGCAATGGCCTTCTGCTGCTGCTGCTCCCGAGCACCTGGTCTGCTAAGGCATTTGCAATCTGAGATCAAGGAGGATCAAGATTGGTAGCCATAGATCAGGGGTAGGGAGTCTGCGGCTCTCCAGATGTTCAGGAACTACAATTCCCATCAGCCCCTACCAGCGTAGTGGCCATGCTGACAGAAACTGATGGGGTGTAATTCCTGGGCTGCAGGTTCCCTACCATAAAATCGACTTCTCCTCCATCAATCTGTCCAAGCCCCTTTTAAAGCTATCCAGGTTAGTAGCCATCACCACCTCCCGTGGCAGCATATTCCAAACACCAGTCACACGTTGCGTGAAGAAATGTTTCCTTTTGTTAGTCCCAATTCTTTCCCCCAGCATTTTCAATCTCTGTCTTGCAGTCCCTACGGAATTGCTCGAGATCCCACAGTGCCCTGGTGTCAGCCGACAGAGTCCCACCAAGCCGGGGCGTTGTTTTGAGGCTGAGCTTGCTCGTGTGGCTTTTGAAACCTTTTCATAAGTTTTTTAATTAGCTGCATTCTGTTCCATTTAAGCTGCGTGCGTGCAAGCAAAACGCCGTCAAGTCACGGCTGACTTATGCCCACCCGGTCGAGTTTTCGAGACAAGAGAGGCGGTTTAATAATCAGGCTTAATAAGGACGCATAACGAGGCACCAGACGCACGAAGGAGGGCAAAAGGAGGGCAAAATCGCTGTACGGCGGCTATCAAAAGAAACACGTACTGCTGATGAATAGATACACGTGTATTCAGCAATGTGCAACCTCTATTACGTAAGAGAGCAAAAACAATACAAGACTAAATGTAAGCATCTACGTGCTGTAAGATGAGGAAGAGATATACAACAACAGTCCACGAAAAGAACTCAATTCAAGTCAGTCCAATTAGGGCGTTGTCATGGCTGCGTGGCTGGCTACAGTAGAGAGAATCATAAAATCATAGAGTTGGAAGAGACCAGAAGGGCCATCAAGTCCAACCCAAGGCAATGCAGGAACACACAATCAAAGCGCTCCTGACATATGTTCATCCAGCCTCTCTTTAAAAACCTCCCAAGAAGGAGACTCTGCCACCCTCCGAGGGAGTGCATTCCACTGTCGAACAGCCCTGACGGTCAGGAAGTTCTTCCTAATGTTTAGGTGGAATCTGTATTCCTTCACCTTGAATCCAGTACTCCGTGTCCTAGGCAGATTCTGTACAGGCGAAAAACAGAAGTGAACCCGGTGTGAAACCGGTATAAAATGGTTTAAAACAGTGTAAAAGGGTTTACACTGTTTTCACTCCGTTTTCACACCACTGTTTTTGGCCCGTGCGGAATCTGCCCTAGTCTCTGAGGCAGCAGAAAACAAGCTTGCTCCCTTTTCAACATAGCATTCCTTCAAAGATTTAAACTATACATCCCCCCTTAACCTTCGCTTCTCCAGACTAAACATACCCACCTCCCTAAGTCTCTCTTCAGGAGCAGCAGTGGCGTAGGAGGTTAAGAGCTCGTGTATCTAATCTGGAGGAACCGGGTTTGATTCCCAGCTCGGCCGCCCGAGCTGTGGAGGCTTATCTGGGGAATTCAGATTAGCCTGTGCACTCCCACACACGCCAGCTGGGTGACCTTGGGCTAGTTACAGCTCTTCGGAGTTCTCTCAGCCCCACCTACCTCACAGGGTGTTTGTTGTGAGGGGGGAAGGGCAAGGAGATTGTAAGCCCCTTTGAGTCTCCTGCAGGAGAGAAAGGGGGGATATAAATCCAAACTCTTCCTCCTCCTCCTCCTCCTCCTCCTCCTCCTCTTCTTCTTCTTTTTCTTCTTCTTCATAGGGCATGGATTCCACACCTTTGACCCTTTTGGTCGCCTTCCTCTGGACCCGTTCCAGCTTGTCAATATCCTTCTTGAATTGCAGTGCCCAGAACTGAACACAGAGAGACGCATCTTCTTGTAGGAGCTACCACAGCCAAAGGAATTCATTGAACATTGTGATCCTAAATACATTCGGGGCGAGACAGCATATGGAATATTACTGATGAAGGGGAATGATTGATTTCCTACGAAACAGGATTCCATCTGGACACCTGCCTTTTTGGGAATTGTTTGGATCTGACCATTAGGACGGCTTGAATCCCTTCCTTTTCCCAGGACTGACTTGGATCGAGTTCTTTACATGGACTGTTATTCTACTGCTATCTTGTATGTCTTACTACTAGTCTTACAGCATAGACGCCTATATTTTGTCTTGTCTTGTGTTTGCACTCTTACGCAATAGAGATTGCACATTACTGAAAACATTGACTGCCTTCATGTTCTGAGCTGTGACTGGCCCAAGATCACCCAGCAGGCTTCATGTGGAGGAGTGAGGAATTGAACCCAGTTCCCCAGATTAGAGTGCGCCGCTCATGTGGAGGAGTGAGGAATCAACCCAGTTCCCCAGATTAGAGTGCGCCGCTCATGTGGAGCAGTGAGGAATCAACCCCGTTCCCCAGACTAGAGTGCGCCGCTCATGTGGAGCAGTGAGGAATCAACCCCGTTCCCCAGATTAGAGTGCGCCACTCATGTGGAGCAGTGAGGAATCAACCCTGTCCCCCAGACTAGAGTGCGCCGCTCATGTGGAGCAGTGAGGAATCGAACCCAGTTCCCCAGATTAGAGTCCGCTGCTCTTAACCACCACGCTACTTTGGCTCCCTAAATCGAAACTACCTTTTTATTTAAAACCAGCAAGGCCCAAAACCGATCAACGATTCCCAGTGATTTAATATGAGCTGGTGCGACGGCTTCCTCTGTTGTTGATTTCACAGGATTGTCGCTGTGTGATTTCAGCGGCGCCTTCGATTTCAGGAACGTTTATAGCCTCAGAGCCGCCGTCGGGGAAGGGGAAGTCATTTTCACCTTTCCCCCCCACCCTCCAGTTGCAGTCCACTTTCGGCAACCCTGAGGGGTTACAAATGGGCGGTTGCTGTTGCCTGCTTCTGCTCAGAGACCCTGAACTTCCGTGGTGATATCCCACCCACCAGGGGCGTAACGAGGCAAACTGTAGCCCTGGGCAAAACCTGAGTTGGATGCCCCCCCACATGGGCGGCCGCCCCACCACAACCAAATTTTTTTTTGCACCAGGACATTGGTGCCTGCAGGGAGATGGGGCTACCCTTTTGAGGGTCCATAACTTTGCCCCCCCCCCGAACGAAACTGCACCAAACTGGGGGGGGGGGCATCAGGACAGTCTCCAGATGATACTCTGAAATTTTGGTGCTGATACGTCTAAAAATGCACCCCCTGCAGGAACATCCCAGAAATTTGCCCAAGAATCTTTGTTCTGCACTGAGTTTTCTGCATTGCTGTCAATGGGGGTTGCAGGCGGCGGGAAGGGGGGTACATTTCTGAAGGCACAGTCTCAAAACTTTCAGGGTATCATCAGGAGACTGCCCTAATGATACCCCCCAGGTTTGGTGCAGTTTGGTTCAGGGGGGCCAAAGTTATGGACCCTCAAAACTGTAGCCCCCATCTCCTATTAGCTCCCATTGGAAACAATGGGGGATGGGGGCACCCCCTTTGGGAGTCCATAACTTTGGACTCCCTGAACCAAACCTCACCAAACTTGGAGGGTAGCACAAGGACAGTCTCCTGATGATACGCTGAAACTGTGGTGCCGCTAGCCTAAAAACTGCACCCCCTGCAGGCCAAAAATGGAAAATTACTAAAAATACCTGAAAACGAACCCTGCATTTTGATGCCCCCCTCAAGGTGGTGCCCTGGACAGCTGCCCACCTTGCCCAATGGGCATTACGCCCCTGCCACCCACCTACTAACCATCGTGGACTCTGCTTAGAGACAGAGGCCCTTTCCACACGGACCAATAGACACGGGTTGAGGGCGGGTTAAAATCCAGGGGGGGGGGGCTTTGCATGGATACTGCTCCTAACGCGAGTCCGTTCCTCGTCTCCCCCACCCCCAAAACATGGGCTTTTCAAGAATAGCGATTTGTGCGATTCTTTTGTTTTAAGGTGCCTCGCAGTCGTGGCCACGAACGGCCACGAGAGGGAGGCACATTATGTGGCTGTTCTTTTCTGTTTTTTTTTACCTCCCGGCTCCCATCTGCGGTGTCACGCAGCCACTTCTGGCATCAGCAAGGCTCTGGGGGTTCGGGCGTGACTGCCTGCGTGGCTGCACGCCAATAGGAGGTAGGTAAGCTCCAGGGCTGCCCGCACGGAGACACGCGAACGGCCCAGGGCTGCACCAAGCTCATGTACCCCGGCTGCCCCCCGCTTTGTTTGGGCCACGTGGAAAGGGCCTGGGCTAGCCTGGACGATCCAGGTCAGGGCAATTTGGGCAGCCAAGCAGCTCAAACGGGATCCACCCCCATCTGGAAGAAACCCCTAATTAGCTTTAAAAGGGGGCTTGGACAGATTTATGGAGGAGAAGTCGACCTCTGGCTACCCATCTTGGTCCTCCTTGATCTGAGATGGAAAATGCCTTAGCAGACCAGGTGCTCAGGAGCAGCAGCAGCAGAAGGCCATTGCTTTCACCTCCTGCAGGTGAGCTCCCAAAGGCACCTGGCGGGCCACTGCGAGTAGCAGAGAAGTTCTTATGTTCTTATGTTCTCCCAAAGGTATCTGGTGGGCCACTGCAAGTAGCAGAGTGTTGGACTAGATGGACTCCGGTCCGATCCAGCAGGCTCATTCTTATGTTATTATTTTCTCCCAAAGGTATCTGGTGGGCCACTGTGAGTAGCACAGTGTTGGACTAGATGGACTCCGGTCTGATCCAGCAGGCTCGTTCTTATGTTCTTATGTTCTCCCAAAGGTATCTAGTGGGCCACTGCGAGTAGCAGAGTGCTGGACTAGATGGACTCCGGTCTGATCCAGCAGGCTCTTGCTTATGTTCTAATGTTCCAACCACCGCGTCTGAGCGACATGCCTTTCTCTCATTCATGCGTTACATTTGAAGGTATTCACCCCCCCCCCCAGCGTGCTTAAAATCGCAACGGCGGAGAAGGCCCTCAGTTTTAAACACAACCGGAGTCCCGCAGCGTCAGGCAAAACTGTGTTCGCATTGCTCCTCTGGTGCCGCGAAGTGGCAGGATCTCACTTGGCGGGAGCTGCCGCTTGCGCCTCTGTGGCGCGGAGATCTGCCAGCCGTGTCAAGCAGGAGGCCTTAGGTGCTAAAAGACTCATTTTCTGGATGGCTGGAGAGGAAAAGGTCACTCTGACTCAGGTCTGAAGGGACTTCCTCCAGTGGCTCGGCATGAAACCTCCGCGCCGTTGCCTGCAGCTGAGATATTTATCCCCGACCGTCAAGACGGCAGCCACATCCGGCAAGCGGGCGAAGGTTCGCTGCCAACGCCAAGCGCCAAAGGCGGCGTCTTGACAAATCGCAGATGACACTTTGAAATGAAATAGGTGGTGGTGGGGAGTTTAAGAAACAGCACAGTTCTCCAGCCCTGATGGACAGCACAGCTAGGAAAATGGGAGAGTGACGGAATCCCAAAAGCCGGGGATTACAGCAGTGGTGGGATCCAAATATTTTAGTAACAGGTTCCCATAGTGGTGGGATTCAAACTGTGGCGTAGCGCCAATGGGGCTGGGCGGGGCATGACGGGGGCGTGGCCGGGCATTCTTGGGGCAGGGCGTTCCTGGGCGGGGCTGTGGGAAGGATGCAGCTGCTGCACCGGTTCCTGGGCGGGAAACGAATGCACGCAGGCGCAGGCCGCCACGCACGCCGGTGCACCTCCTGCTAGACTGCTTCCAGTTCTGCGCGCTACTGCTGAGAGGAGGGACGCAACTAAGGCAAAAATCACGGGGCAAAATCACCAATTAGTAACCCCCTCTCGGCACACACAAATAATTAGTAACCTACTCTCGGGAGCCTGTGAGAACCTGCTGGATCCCACCTCTGGATTACAGGTATTCACAGCATCCAGGGTGGGGTGGGGTCCAGCCCCGGTTCTATGGACCAATTCAGACTCTGGAACTCTGGGTTAAGAAGCCTTTATTGACAGACAGCGGCTGGCCAGAGAGAAGAAGCCAGGTTGTAAAGTAGACACTTAGCATGTCGGCAGCGTTCTGCTTTTCTCCGGGAGGCAACAGGCTGTTTGCTTCTTTTAACATATACAGAGTTTGGTTTTTTTTTTTCAACAGTACTGTTTTGTGCTATTTATTGTTCAAACTGGTGACAGACTCTTATTTTTTTAATTCACTTTATTTATACCCGATTTTCTCCCCAATGGGACCCCAAAGCTGCTTACCCCATTCTCCTCTCATCTACTTATCCTCACAACAACCCTGTGAGGTGAGAATACAACCAGGCCAACGTGACCCAGGGGGCTTCCCAGGGAGAGTGGGGATTTGAGTTTGGGTCCCCCAGATCATAGGCTGACCCTCTACCCACTACACCATGGTGGCGTTACAGCAAAATACACATATGTGCATCACAAAATCTGAGCAAATGCAGAAGAAGAAGAGGAAGAGGAGGAAGAGGAGGAGGAAGAAGGGGAGGAAGAAGAAGAGGAGGAAGAGGAAGAGGAAGAAGAAGAGGAAGAGGAAGAGGAGGAAGAGGAAGAGGAAGAAGAAGAGGAAGAGGAGGAAGAGGAGGAAGAGGAAGAAGAAGAAGAAGAGGAAGAGGAGGAGAAGGAGGAGGAGGAGGAGGAGGAAGAAGAAGAATTTGGATTTATGCCCCACGTTTCTCTCCTATAAGGAGACTCAAGGGGGCTTACAAGCTCCTTTCTCTTCCCCTGAGAGTTCAGAGAGAACTGTGACTAGCCCAAGGTCACCCAGCAGGAATGTAGGAGTGTGGAAACACATCTGGTTCACCAGATAAGCCTCTGCCACTCAGGTGGAGGAGTGGGGACTCAAATCCAGTTCTCCAGATTAGAATCCACCTGTTCTTAACCACTACAACACGCTGGCTCTACACCTTAGGTGCTTGTCCCTTTTGGAAAATCTGAGCCAGCTGCCCAATAGGATCCCACGAGTGGATTAGCATTTCCATTTCATTCCTTTGTACAGCAAGAAAATCCTTACTTTAATAGACTCTTTTTATCCTGCAGTTCAGGTATTACCAGGGAGAGGAAGGGGGGGGGGTGTCTTTTCCATTCCTTCCAAGACATGCATAATTTCAGAAATGTCTCTCATGTCTTATCCTTAGACTGGGCCAAAGCTCAGCGACGAAACACCTGCTCGGCATACATCAAAAGCTGAGAAGACAGGTTGATACACACACTGGAATCTCCCGTTAAAATATTCTTGCGAAGAATGCCGAGAAGTGGAGGAGGAGGTGTTTGGGTTTATTCCCCCTTTGCCTCAACTGAAATGAGTCTCAGAGCCGATCACAAACTCCACCCCTTCTTCTCCCCACAACAGACACCTTGTGAGGTGGGTAAGGCAAGCCCAAGCCCTTGTGAGGTGGGTAAGGCAACCCAGCAGGCTTCATGTGGAGGAGCAGGGAATCAAACCCAGTACACCAGATTAGAGTCTGCCACTCATGTGGAGGAGCAGGGAATCAAACCCAGTACACCAGATTAGAGTCTGCCACATGTGGAGGAGCGGGGAATCTAACCCAGTTCTCCAGACGTCCATGACATCAAACTGGGTCATGGTAATGGGTTTTCTCTACTTTTGGCTTCCTGCTGCCTTTGTGATTTGTAACTTGTAGTAATGTAGATTGTGCCCAATCCTCAGTTGGACTGATGGCCCTTCCTACCGGATTCCACGTTCCTGTTCTGTAATGCTACGCTTTGATCAGTGGTGGGATCCAAAAAATTTAGCAACAGGTTCCCTCGCCAGCCCCCTCTCAGCAAAGTGGGCAGAGGCGTACCTAGGCAAACCTGAGCCCTGGGCAAAACCTGAGTTGGATGCCCCCCCCGTGGGCAGCCACCCCACCATGACCCCCCCTCCCCAAATTTTTTCCACCAGGTCATTTCTAAATCATCATCACATTATAGAAAATGCCCCAACTCACAAATCTGAACACAGCAATGGTGAAACACACAGGTTCTTTGATCGAGACTGGTGAGATAAAAGGTACGAAAGGCTGAGAATCAACGAATTGCAGTACCTGAAAGGGATTAACCCAGTTCAGGGAGTTACATCATTAGTGGCAATTGCTATATGGAACCTTCACTTTCAAAGGCAGGATGCCTCTCGGGGAGGCGAGGGCGTGGAGGTGGAAAAGCGGACCCAATTAGTAACCCCCTCTCGGCACACACAAATAATTAGTAACCCACTCTTGGGAATTGGTGAGAACCTGCTGGATCCCACCTCTGGCTTTGATATCTCTGGGTGGTGAAGGGAAAGGGGGCACATTGGTGAGCATAAAAAGGGTGCTCGGAAAGTCGAAAAAAGCCTTTTGATTGAAACCACTGAGTCTCTACGACTTGACACCAGATTAGAATCCATCTGCTTTTAAATCACTACACCGCACTGGCTCTCAGCCTTGAGATGTCAGAGAGCTGAAACGAGACCGCGTAATCAATACTGGTCTTGCTGGCCCACTGTTCAGCTCGTTCAACCTCCAAATTGGCTAATTCACTTGGGTGGTAAACGAACATCAAGGTCAATCAGTTTGCGATTCCTAATACGCAAT
Organism: Sphaerodactylus townsendi; assembly: GCF_021028975.2. Classification (NCBI taxonomy): domain Eukaryota; kingdom Metazoa; phylum Chordata; class Lepidosauria; order Squamata; family Sphaerodactylidae; genus Sphaerodactylus; species Sphaerodactylus townsendi. Next base: position 8,758,192 of record NC_059425.1, on the reverse strand, counting down.
GCAGGGTAAGCGTTCTCTCCTAGCCACAGAGTAGCCCCTTTCAGAGAAAGGGTGACCAAAAGGGTCTGATTGAGCCCCACCCACCTCACAGGGTTTGTTGCGAGTGGGGAAGGGAAAGGTGTTTGTAAGCCCCTTTGAGTCTCCTTACAGGAAAGGAGGGATATAAATCCAAACTCCTCCTCCTCCTCCTCCTCCTCCTCCTCCTCCACAGTTCTTGGGAGCTCTCTCAGCCCCATCTACCTCACAGGGTGTTTGTCGTGAGTGGGGAAGGGAAAGGCATTTGTAAGCCCCTTTGAGTCTCCTTACAGGAGAGAACGGAGGGATATAAATCCAACTCTTCTTCTTCTGATGGTAGCAAAGCAAGTGGAGTATATATACCTATGGAATGTCCAGGGTGGGAGAAGAACCACTTGCATTGGTTAAAAGTGTTAAAGGTGCAATTAGCTAGTGTGATTTGCATGTGTTAAGTGGAATCCACCCATTTTGGAATGTGTACGTACCACTGAAGTTGCACCATCAATTAGTAAGGGCATCTGCATAGCAGTTGCCTGGCATTTTAAACCCTTTGACTGCTTCCTGCAGAGAGACATCCTGTGTCTGGGTGGTGTTTACTAACCACTGTCTTGATTCTAGTGTTTTTAAGTATTTGTAGCCAAATTTTGTTCATTTTCATGGTTTCTTCCTTCCTGTTGAAACTGTCTGGTGTGCTTGCGGATGTCAATGGCTCCTCTGTGTAGTGTGACATAGTGGTTCTCAGAGCGGTCCAGAATTTCTGTGTTTTCAAATGACATTCTGTGATCAGCTTGGTTTATCATGGGTTCTGCTAGTGCTGATTTTTCTGGCTGAAATAGTCTGCAGTGCCTTTTGTGTTCTTTGATTCGTGTCTGAGCGCTGTGTTTGGTGGTCCCATGTAGACTTGTCCACAGCTACATGGTATGCGGTAGACTCCTGCAGCAGCTAGAGGATCCCTCTTATCCTTTGCTGAACATAGCATTTGTTGAATTTTCTTAATGGGTCTGTAGAGTGTTTGTAGGTTATGCTTCTTCATTAGTTTTCCTATGCGGTCTTCATCAGTTTTCCTATGAGTGTTTTCAAATAACATTCTGTGATCAGCTTGGTTTATCATGGGTTCTGCTAGTGCTGATTTTTCCGGCTGAATTAGTCTGCAGTGCCTTTCGTGTTCTTTGATTCGTGTCTGGGTGATGCGTTTCGTGGCCCCTATGTAGGATCTGACCGGTTTGACACAGAGGGACGTAACAGGACTGCAGAAATCTACAGAGAAATAAGACCCCACCAGCCAAACAGAAAGAGACGGAATATTAAAACAGCCAGTGTTGTAATGTCCTGGTGCAGATCTTTGTGTGAATCTACATTCAGAACAGTGAGGACCATTCTCGTACCCCCGTCACAAAGATAACACTGGAGAGATGAGAACGCTGCAGAAAAGGGACAGCTGACCCAACGGCCAGAGCACTTTCCCTAGGAGGAAAGGCGAAAGAACTTGGGGTTTGTTACCCGACAAATAAAAATTCTAAGGGAAAGGCTTGACTGAGGTTTATAAAATTATGGAGGGAGTAGAAATGAATCAAAATAAACTCTTTCATGAAGCTAAAATTGAGGGACACCTGAAAAGATTGATGGCCAGGAGAGTTAGAGACACAAGAGAAAGTTCTTCCCTGCCTGACACCTAATTGGCTTATGGAACTCTCTGCCACACACAATGTAGATGGATCAACTCAGGCATGACTTGTTTTTGAGAAACTCATCGTACCAGACCAATCTTCTCTCTCTCTCTCTCTCTCTTTTTGATAGAGTGACAAGCTTTGTAGATGAAGGGAGTGCTGTGGATGTAGCATACTTTGATTTCAGTAAAACCTTTGACAAGGTCCCAAATGACATTCTTGCGAGCAAGCTATTAAATGTGAGCTTAGACGAGGCCACTGTTGGATGGATTTATAATTGGTTGACTGACCGAACCCAAAGGGTGCTCATCAATGGCTCATCTTCATCCTGGAGAGAAGTGACGAGTGGGGTGCCACGGGGTTCAGTCCTGGGCACAGTGCTATTCAATATTTTTATCAACGACTTGGATGATGGCATAGAGGGCACGCTGATCAAATTTGCAGATGACGCCAAGTTAGGAGGGGTTGCTAATACCTAGAGGACAGAGTCAGGATTCAAAATGAGCTGGACAGATCAGAGAGAGGGGCCAAAACAAACAAAATGAGTTTCAACAGAGAGAAATGTAAGATTCTACACTTAGGCGGGGGAAAAAATGACATGAACAGATATAGGATGGGGGACACCTGGCTTGACAACAATACACGCGAAAGGGATCTGGGAGCCTTAGTAGATGACAAACTGAACATGAGTCAGCAGTGTGGTGCGGCAGCCAAGAAACCCAATGTGATTCTGGGCTGCATCAATAGGAGCATGGTATCTAGATAGGGGGACATAATAGTACCATTCAGTTCCGCATTGGTCAGACCTCGCGTGCAATATCATGTCTAGTTCTGGGCGCTGCAATTCAAGAAGGATATTGATAAATCTGGCTTTTGCCCCCTTTATTCAAAAACGCACACCCCACTCCCCGTTTCTGAAAGAATGTAAGAAAGAATTATTTCAGCACCGGACAGCCCCAAGGTAAAGATACAGCCACCTGGACTTCCACTCGTCAAGAAGAAGAAGAAGAAGAAGAGGAACAAGAGGAACAAGAGGAGGCGTTTGGATTTATATCCCCCCTTTCTCTCCTGTAGGAGACTCAAAGGGGCTTACAATCTCCTTCCCCTTCCCCCCTCACAACAAACACCCTGTGAGGCAGGTGGGACTGAGAGATCTCCGCAGAGCTGTGACTAGCCCAAGGTCACCCAGCTGGGGTGTGTTGGAGTGCACAAGCTAATCTGAATTCCCCAGCAGTTCAGGCAGCAGAGCAGGGAATCAAACCTGGTTCCTCCAGATTAGAGTACACCTGCTCTTCACCACTGTGCCACTGCTGCTCCTCAGCTCCTGAAGCTGAATACATACATTTTTGTAGCAATTACATTGACAGAAATGCACTTTAATCACCCAGATATGGCTGGGCTATTTCGGCCTATGCACCTCAATCCATTAGGTGCCATCCTTGACAGCTACTCAAAGAAAAGAACTTAATTAGGTTCTCGGACAACTGGAAACTCTTGATAGAGTATTTCAAGTAAATGGGGGGGAAAACACCAATTGATGACAAGTGTTTTTAAAGGTTAAAATAAGAACCCATAGAGAAAAGCGGGACTTTTAAATTCATAACTATGTTAAAGATTTAGTTTCATTCCAATGCCTAATGAGCATATTCTAAAAAACTGCATCGTTGAAGGGTTTCACAGCCAGAATCAACTGGTTGGGGTGGGTTTTCCAGGAGCAGCAGTGGTGTAGGAGGTTAAGAACTCATGTATCTAATCGGAGGAACCGGGTTTGATTCCCAGCTCTGCCGCCTGAGCTGTGGAGGCTTATCTGGGGGATTCAGATTAGCCTGTGCACTCCCGCACACGCCAGCTGGGTGACCTTGGGCTAGTCACAGCTTCTCAGAGCTCTCTCAGCCCCACCTACCTCACAGGGTGTTTGTGGTGAGGGGGGAAGGGAAAGGAGATTGTCAGCCCCTTTGAGTCTCCTGCAGGAGAGAAAGGGGGGATATAAATCCAAACTCCTCCTCCTCCTCCTCTTCTTCTTTTTGGCTGCAGTCTGGTAGTGTTTGCTCCTAACATTTCACCCGTGTCTATGTCTGGCAGACTCAGAGGCCTACCACTGTGACACGTGCCCCATAATATTGAAGCGCCCCATAATATCCTCGCAAGTAAGCCAGTGAAATGTGGACTAAATGATACTATTAGGTGGATTTGTAATTGGTCGACTGACCGAACTCAAAGGCTGCTTGTTAATGGCTCAACTTCATCCTGGAAAGAAGTGATTAGTGGGGTACCACAGGGTTCTGCCCTGTGCCCAGTGCTATTGAATATCTTTAACAACGACTTGGATAATAGAATAGAAGTCATGCTAATCAAGTTTGCAGATGACACCAAATTAGGAGGGGTAGCCAATACTGCAGAGGACAGAGTCAGAATTCAAAATGGCCTAGACAGATTAGAGAGCTGGGCCAAAACAAACAACATGAATTTCAACAGAGATAAATGTAAGATACTACACATAGGCGGATTCCACATGGGCCAAAAGCAGCGGTGTGAAAACGGTATAACCATTTTACACTCGGGTGCTGTGTGGTTTCCGGGCTGTATGGCCGTGTTCTAGCAGCATTCTCTCCTGACCTTTCGCCTGCATCTGTGGCTGGCATCTTCAGAGGATCTGATAGTAGGAAAGCAAGTGGAGTATATATACCTGTTGGAGTGTCCAGGGTGGGGGAAAGAACCATTGTTTGTTAACAAGTAAAAGGTGCAATTAGCAAGCTAGATTTACATGTGTTGAGTGGGATCCACCCATTAGCAATTTGGGCACTCGGTCTCAAAAAGGTTCGCTATCACTGTTCTATGACATGTCTCTGAAGATGCCAGCCACAGATGCAGGCAGAATGTTAGGAGTGAACATAAGAACATAAGAACAAGCCAGCTGGATCAGACCAGAGTCCATCTAGTCCAGCTCTCTGCTACTCGCAGTGGCCCACCAGGTGCCTTTGGGAGCTCACGTGCAGGAGGTGAAAGCAATGGCCTTCTGCTGCTTAAGAACATAAGAAACATAAGAACATAAGAACAAGCCTGCTGGATCAGACCAGAGTCCATCTAGTCCAGCTCTCTGCTACTCGCAGTGGCCCACCAGGTGCCTTTGGGAGCTCACGTGCAGGAGGTGAAAGCAATGGCCTTCTGCTGCTTAAGAACATAAGAAACATAAGAACATAAGAACAAGCCAGCTGGATCAGACCAGAGTCCATCTAGTCCAGCTCTCTGCTACTCGCAGTGGCCCACCAGGTGCCTTTGGGAGCTCACGTGCAGGAGGTGAAAGCAATGGCCTTCTGCTGCTTAAGAACATAAGAAACATAAGAACATAAGAACAAGCCAGCTGGATCAGACCAGAGTCCATCTAGTCCAGCTCTCTGCTACTCGCAGTGGCCCACCAGGTGCCTTTGGGAGCTCACAGGCAGCAGGTGAAAGCAATGGCCTTCTGCTGCTTAAGAACATAAGAAACATAAGAACATAAGAACAAGCCAGCTGGATCAGACCAGAGTCCATCTAGTCCAGCTCTCTGCTACTCGCAGTGGCCCACCAGGTGCCTTTGGGAGCTCACGTGCAGGAGGTGAAAGCAATGGCCTTCTGCGGCTGTTGCTCCCGAGCACCTGGTCTGCTAAGGCCTTTGCGACCTCAGATCAAGGAGGATCAAGATTGGTCGCCGCATCTCAAAAAGGATATTGAGGAGATAGAAAAAGTGCAGAGAAGGGCAACGGGGATGATGGAGGGACTGGAGCTCCTTCCCTATGAGGAGAGGCTGCAGCGTTGGGGACTCTTTAGTTTGGAGAGGAGGCGGCTGAGGGGGGGATAGGATTGAAGTCTCTAAAATTGTGCCTGGGGTAGAAAAGGTGGACAGGGAGACATTTCTCTCTCTTTCTCTTCCTCACTACCAGATGGCGGCCCCACAACCTGGAAAGCCCGCAACGGCTTGCTGAAATATTGTCTTTACGGTTTAAAGGTTAATATCCTGTGCAGGAGAAACTGGGAGTCTTTGTGGAATCAATATTTTACATTCTGGCGGACGTTTGTGTTCGTGCGTCTTCTGGATTTTGCAAAGATTTCGAAGTATCAATAAAAAATGGCTGCCCGCGAATACAGAAGTCAGCATTGCCTACTCAATGCTCCAGGGACTCAGGCGGAGAGAGGTCTTTTACGCTGCCTGATGCCCGATCTTTTTTTTTTTTTAAACTGGAGATATAGGGATTGGATCTGGGCCCTTCTGAGTGGCCAAGCAAGTGCCCTACCATCCATCCATGGCTTTTCTCCCTTGGCAGCAGGGTGCTCGCTGGCCTGAAACGAGCAGACTCGGCCTTTTGTTCCGAAAGGAAGTGCAGGGAACATGGCCTGTTGGCCCTTCCATGAGACAGGATTCCCAAGGGTGGCAGAAGCAAGTCAGGAGGGTGAATGAATGAATGAATGTTTATTTACGGTTGACAACCAGAAAATACAATAATCCATAAAAGGCCAAATTCCAAATGTTTACAAGCAAAGAGGTAAAAAGCTAAAATATAAAACAGAACTTATTTTTAACATTCCTCTAAAAGAACTGATGGTCTCCTATCCACCTGCCTTCCTGTATTTATTCACGAAAACACAAAACCAAGCTATATTGGGGTGCTGTGTGGTTTCCGGGCTGTATGGCCGTGTTCTAGCAGCATTCTCTCCTGACGTTTCGCCTGCATCAGATCCTCTGAAGATGCCCACCACAGATGCAGCCGAAACGTCAGGAGAGAATGCTGCTAGAACACGGCCATACAGCCCGGTGGGTGGGGGGGGGGGGGGGTGTGGGGGGGCGGGGGTGGGGGAGGGGGGGGGTGGGGGGGGGGGGGGGTGGGGGGGGGGGGGGGTGGGGGGGGGGGGGGGTGGGGGGGGGGGGGGGTGGGGGGGGGGGGGGGTGGGGGGGGGGGGGGGTGGGGGGGGGGGGGGGTGGGGGGGGGGGGGGGTGGGGGGGGGGGGGGGTGGGGGGGGGGGGGGGTGGGGGGGGGGGGGGGTGGGGGGGGGGGGGGGTGGGGGGGGGGGGGGGTGGGGGGGGGGGGGGGTGGGGGGGGGGGGGGGTGGGGGGGGGGGGGGGTGGGGGGGGGGGGGGGTGGGGGGGGGGGGGGGTGGGGGGGGGGGGGGGTGGGGGGGGGGGGGGGTGGGGGGGGGGGGGGGTGGGGGGGGGGGGGGGTGGGGGGGGGGGGGGGTGGGGGGGGGGGGGGGTGGGGGGGGGGGGGGGTGGGGGGGGGGGGGGGTGGGGGGGGGGGGGGGTGGGGGGGGGGGGGGGTGGGGGGGGGGGGGGGTGGGGGGGGGGGGGGGTGGGGGGGGGGGGGGGTGGGGGGGGGGGGGGGTGGGGGGGGGGGGGGGTGGGGGGGGGGGGGGGTGGGGGGGGGGGGGGGTGGGGGGGGGGGGGGGTGGGGGGGGGGGGGGGTGGGGGGGGGGGGGGGTGGGGGGGGGGGGGGGTGGGGGGGGGGGGGGGTGGGGGGGGGGGGGGGTGGGGGGGGGGGGGGGTGGGGGGGGGGGGGGGTGGGGGGGGGGGGGGGTGGGGGGGGGGGGGGGTGGGGGGGGGGGGGGGTGGGGGGGGGGGGGGGTGGGGGGGGGGGGGGGTGGGGGGGGGGGGGGGTGGGGGGGGGGGGGGGTGGGGGGGGGGGGGGGTGGGGGGGGGGGGGGGTGGGGGGGGGGGGGGGTGGGGGGGGGGGGGGGTGGGGGGGGGGGGGGGTGGGGGGGGGGGGGGGTGGGGGGGGGGGGGGGTGGGGGGGGGGGGGGGTGGGGGGGGGGGGGGGTGGGGGGGGGGGGGGGTGGGGGGGGGGGGGGGTGGGGGGGGGGGGGGGTGGGGGGGGGGGGGGGTGGGGGGGGGGGGGGGTGGGGGGGGGGGGGGGTGGGGGGGGGGGGGGGTGGGGGGGGGGGGGGGTGGGGGGGGGGGGGGGTGGGGGGGGGGGGGGGTGGGGGGGGGGGGGGGTGGGGGGGGGGGGGGGTGGGGGGGGGGGGGGGTGGGGGGGGGGGGGGGTGGGGGGGGGGGGGGGTGGGGGGGGGGGGGGGTGGGGGGGGGGGGGGGTGGGGGGGGGGGGGGGTGGGGGGGGGGGGGGGTGGGGGGGGGGGGGGGTGGGGGGGGGGGGGGGTGGGGGGGGGGGGGGGTGGGGGGGGGGGGGGGTGGGGGGGGGGGGGGGTGGGGGGGGGGGGGGGTGGGGGGGGGGGGGGGTGGGGGGGGGGGGGGGTGGGGGGGGGGGGGGGTGGGGGGGGGGGGGGGTGGGGGGGGGGGGGGGTGGGGGGGGGGGGGGGTGGGGGGGGGGGGGGGTGGGGGGGGGGGGGGGTGGGGGGGGGGGGGGGTGGGGGGGGGGGGGGGTGGGGGGGGGGGGGGGTGGGGGGGGGGGGGGGTGGGGGGGGGGGGGGGTGGGGGGGGGGGGGGGTGGGGGGGGGGGGGGGTGGGGGGGGGGGGGGGTGGGGGGGGGGGGGGGTGGGGGGGGGGGGGGGTGGGGGGGGGGGGGGGTGGGGGGGGGGGGGGGTGGGGGGGGGGGGGGGTGGGGGGGGGGGGGGGTGGGGGGGGGGGGGGGTGGGGGGGGGGGGGGGTGGGGGGGGGGGGGGGTGGGGGGGGGGGGGGGTGGGGGGGGGGGGGGGTGGGGGGGGGGGGGGGTGGGGGGGGGGGGGGGTGGGGGGGGGGGGGGGTGGGGGGGGGGGGGGGTGGGGGGGGGGGGGGGTGGGGGGGGGGGGGGGTGGGGGGGGGGGGGGGTGGGGGGGGGGGGGGGTGGGGGGGGGGGGGGGTGGGGGGGGGGGGGGGTGGGGGGGGGGGGGGGTGGGGGGGGGGGGGGGTGGGGGGGGGGGGGGGTGGGGGGGGGGGGGGGTGGGGGGGGGGGGGGGTGGGGGGGGGGGGGGGTGGGGGGGGGGGGGGGTGGGGGGGGGGGGGGGTGGGGGGGGGGGGGGGTGGGGGGGGGGGGGGGTGGGGGGGGGGGGGGGTGGGGGGGGGGGGGGGTGGGGGGGGGGGGGGGTGGGGGGGGGGGGGGGTGGGGGGGGGGGGGGGTGGGGGGGGGGGGGGGTGGGGGGGGGGGGGGGTGGGGGGGGGGGGGGGTGGGGGGGGGGGGGGGTGGGGGGGGGGGGGGGTGGGGGGGGGGGGGGGTGGGGGGGGGGGGGGGTGGGGGGGGGGGGGGGTGGGGGGGGGGGGGGGTGGGGGGGGGGGGGGGTGGGGGGGGGGGGGGGTGGGGGGGGGGGGGGGTGGGGGGGGGGGGGGGTGGGGGGGGGGGGGGGTGGGGGGGGGGGGGGGTGGGGGGGGGGGGGGGTGGGGGGGGGGGGGGGTGGGGGGGGGGGGGGGTGGGGGGGGGGGGGGGTGGGGGGGGGGGGGGGTGGGGGGGGGGGGGGGTGGGGGGGGGGGGGGGTGGGGGGGGGGGGGGGTGGGGGGGGGGGGGGGTGGGGGGGGGGGGGGGTGGGGGGGGGGGGGGGTGGGGGGGGGGGGGGGTGGGGGGGGGGGGGGGTGGGGGGGGGGGGGGGTGGGGGGGGGGGGGGGTGGGGGGGGGGGGGGGTGGGGGGGGGGGGGGGTGGGGGGGGGGGGGGGTGGGGGGGGGGGGGGGTGGGGGGGGGGGGGGGTGGGGGGGGGGGGGGGTGGGGGGGGGGGGGGGTGGGGGGGGGGGGGGGTGGGGGGGGGGGGGGGTGGGGGGGGGGGGGGGTGGGGGGGGGGGGGGGTGGGGGGGGGGGGGGGTGGGGGGGGGGGGGGGTGGGGGGGGGGGGGGGTGGGGGGGGGGGGGGGTGGGGGGGGGGGGGGGTGGGGGGGGGGGGGGGTGGGGGGGGGGGGGGGTGGGGGGGGGGGGGGGTGGGGGGGGGGGGGGGTGGGGGGGGGGGGGGGTGGGGGGGGGGGGGGGTGGGGGGGGGGGGGGGTGGGGGGGGGGGGGGGTGGGGGGGGGGGGGGGTGGGGGGGGGGGGGGGTGGGGGGGGGGGGGGGTGGGGGGGGGGGGGGGTGGGGGGGGGGGGGGGTGGGGGGGGGGGGGGGTGGGGGGGGGGGGGGGTGGGGGGGGGGGGGGGTGGGGGGGGGGGGGGGTGGGGGGGGGGGGGGGTGGGGGGGGGGGGGGGTGGGGGGGGGGGGGGGTGGGGGGGGGGGGGGGTGGGGGGGGGGGGGGGTGGGGGGGGGGGGGGGTGGGGGGGGGGGGGGGTGGGGGGGGGGGGGGGTGGGGGGGGGGGGGGGTGGGGGGGGGGGGGGGTGGGGGGGGGGGGGGGTGGGGGGGGGGGGGGGTGGGGGGGGGGGGGGGTGGGGGGGGGGGGGGGTGGGGGGGGGGGGGGGTGGGGGGGGGGGGGGGTGGGGGGGGGGGGGGGTGGGGGGGGGGGGGGGTGGGGGGGGGGGGGGGTGGGGGGGGGGGGGGGTGGGGGGGGGGGGGGGTGGGGGGGGGGGGGGGTGGGGGGGGGGGGGGGTGGGGGGGGGGGGGGGTGGGGGGGGGGGGGGGTGGGGGGGGGGGGGGGTGGGGGGGGGGGGGGGTGGGGGGGGGGGGGGGTGGGGGGGGGGGGGGGTGGGGGGGGGGGGGGGTGGGGGGGGGGGGGGGTGGGGGGGGGGGGGGGTGGGGGGGGGGGGGGGTGGGGGGGGGGGGGGGTGGGGGGGGGGGGGGGTGGGGGGGGGGGGGGGTGGGGGGGGGGGGGGGTGGGGGGGGGGGGGGGTGGGGGGGGGGGGGGGTGGGGGGGGGGGGGGGTGGGGGGGGGGGGGGGTGGGGGGGGGGGGGGGTGGGGGGGGGGGGGGGTGGGGGGGGGGGGGGGTGGGGGGGGGGGGGGGTGGGGGGGGGGGGGGGTGGGGGGGGGGGGGGGTGGGGGGGGGGGGGGGTGGGGGGGGGGGGGGGTGGGGGGGGGGGGGGGTGGGGGGGGGGGGGGGTGGGGGGGGGGGGGGGTGGGGGGGGGGGGGGGTGGGGGGGGGGGGGGGTGGGGGGGGGGGGGGGTGGGGGGGGGGGGGGGTGGGGGGGGGGGGGGGTGGGGGGGGGGGGGGGTGGGGGGGGGGGGGGGTGGGGGGGGGGGGGGGTGGGGGGGGGGGGGGGTGGGGGGGGGGGGGGGTGGGGGGGGGGGGGGGTGGGGGGGGGGGGGGGTGGGGGGGGGGGGGGGTGGGGGGGGGGGGGGGTGGGGGGGGGGGGGGGTGGGGGGGGGGGGGGGTGGGGGGGGGGGGGGGTGGGGGGGGGGGGGGGTGGGGGGGGGGGGGGGTGGGGGGGGGGGGGGGTGGGGGGGGGGGGGGGTGGGGGGGGGGGGGGGTGGGGGGGGGGGGGGGTGGGGGGGGGGGGGGGTGGGGGGGGGGGGGGGTGGGGGGGGGGGGGGGTGGGGGGGGGGGGGGGTGGGGGGGGGGGGGGGTGGGGGGGGGGGGGGGTGGGGGGGGGGGGGGGTGGGGGGGGGGGGGGGTGGGGGGGGGGGGGGGTGGGGGGGGGGGGGGGTGGGGGGGGGGGGGGGTGGGGGGGGGGGGGGGTGGGGGGGGGGGGGGGTGGGGGGGGGGGGGGGTGGGGGGGGGGGGGGGTGGGGGGGGGGGGGGGTGGGGGGGGGGGGGGGTGGGGGGGGGGGGGGGTGGGGGGGGGGGGGGGTGGGGGGGGGGGGGGGTGGGGGGGGGGGGGGGTGGGGGGGGGGGGGGGTGGGGGGGGGGGGGGGTGGGGGGGGGGGGGGGTGGGGGGGGGGGGGGGTGGGGGGGGGGGGGGGTGGGGGGGGGGGGGGGTGGGGGGGGGGGGGGGTGGGGGGGGGGGGGGGTGGGGGGGGGGGGGGGTGGGGGGGGGGGGGGGTGGGGGGGGGGGGGGGTGGGGGGGGGGGGGGGTGGGGGGGGGGGGGGGTGGGGGGGGGGGGGGGTGGGGGGGGGGGGGGGTGGGGGGGGGGGGGGGTGGGGGGGGGGGGGGGTGGGGGGGGGGGGGGGTGGGGGGGGGGGGGGGTGGGGGGGGGGGGGGGTGGGGGGGGGGGGGGGTGGGGGGGGGGGGGGGTGGGGGGGGGGGGGGGTGGGGGGGGGGGGGGGTGGGGGGGGGGGGGGGTGGGGGGGGGGGGGGGTGGGGGGGGGGGGGGGTGGGGGGGGGGGGGGGTGGGGGGGGGGGGGGGTGGGGGGGGGGGGGGGTGGGGGGGGGGGGGGGTGGGGGGGGGGGGGGGTGGGGGGGGGGGGGGGTGGGGGGGGGGGGGGGTGGGGGGGGGGGGGGGTGGGGGGGGGGGGGGGTGGGGGGGGGGGGGGGTGGGGGGGGGGGGGGGTGGGGGGGGGGGGGGGTGGGGGGGGGGGGGGGTGGGGGGGGGGGGGGGTGGGGGGGGGGGGGGGTGGGGGGGGGGGGGGGTGGGGGGGGGGGGGGGTGGGGGGGGGGGGGGGTGGGGGGGGGGGGGGGTGGGGGGGGGGGGGGGTGGGGGGGGGGGGGGGTGGGGGGGGGGGGGGGTGGGGGGGGGGGGGGGTGGGGGGGGGGGGGGGTGGGGGGGGGGGGGGGTGGGGGGGGGGGGGGGTGGGGGGGGGGGGGGGTGGGGGGGGGGGGGGGTGGGGGGGGGGGGGGGTGGGGGGGGGGGGGGGTGGGGGGGGGGGGGGGTGGGGGGGGGGGGGGGTGGGGGGGGGGGGGGGTGGGGGGGGGGGGGGGTGGGGGGGGGGGGGGGTGGGGGGGGGGGGGGGTGGGGGGGGGGGGGGGTGGGGGGGGGGGGGGGTGGGGGGGGGGGGGGGTGGGGGGGGGGGGGGGTGGGGGGGGGGGGGGGTGGGGGGGGGGGGGGGTGGGGGGGGGGGGGGGTGGGGGGGGGGGGGGGTGGGGGGGGGGGGGGGTGGGGGGGGGGGGGGGTGGGGGGGGGGGGGGGTGGGGGGGGGGGGGGGTGGGGGGGGGGGGGGGTGGGGGGGGGGGGGGGTGGGGGGGGGGGGGGGTGGGGGGGGGGGGGGGTGGGGGGGGGGGGGGGTGGGGGGGGGGGGGGGTGGGGGGGGGGGGGGGTGGGGGGGGGGGGGGGTGGGGGGGGGGGGGGGTGGGGGGGGGGGGGGGTGGGGGGGGGGGGGGGTGGGGGGGGGGGGGGGTGGGGGGGGGGGGGGGTGGGGGGGGGGGGGGGTGGGGGGGGGGGGGGGTGGGGGGGGGGGGGGGTGGGGGGGGGGGGGGGTGGGGGGGGGGGGGGGTGGGGGGGGGGGGGGGTGGGGGGGGGGGGGGGTGGGGGGGGGGGGGGGTGGGGGGGGGGGGGGGTGGGGGGGGGGGGGGGTGGGGGGGGGGGGGGGTGGGGGGGGGGGGGGGTGGGGGGGGGGGGGGGTGGGGGGGGGGGGGGGTGGGGGGGGGGGGGGGTGGGGGGGGGGGGGGGTGGGGGGGGGGGGGGGTGGGGGGGGGGGGGGGTGGGGGGGGGGGGGGGTGGGGGGGGGGGGGGGTGGGGGGGGGGGGGGGTGGGGGGGGGGGGGGGTGGGGGGGGGGGGGGGTGGGGGGGGGGGGGGGTGGGGGGGGGGGGGGGTGGGGGGGGGGGGGGGTGGGGGGGGGGGGGGGTGGGGGGGGGGGGGGGTGGGGGGGGGGGGGGGTGGGGGGGGGGGGGGGTGGGGGGGGGGGGGGGTGGGGGGGGGGGGGGGTGGGGGGGGGGGGGGGTGGGGGGGGGGGGGGGTGGGGGGGGGGGGGGGTGGGGGGGGGGGGGGGTGGGGGGGGGGGGGGGTGGGGGGGGGGGGGGGTGGGGGGGGGGGGGGGTGGGGGGGGGGGGGGGTGGGGGGGGGGGGGGGTGGGGGGGGGGGGGGGTGGGGGGGGGGGGGGGTGGGGGGGGGGGGGGGTGGGGGGGGGGGGGGGTGGGGGGGGGGGGGGGTGGGGGGGGGGGGGGGTGGGGGGGGGGGGGGGTGGGGGGGGGGGGGGGTGGGGGGGGGGGGGGGTGGGGGGGGGGGGGGGTGGGGGGGGGGGGGGGTGGGGGGGGGGGGGGGTGGGGGGGGGGGGGGGTGGGGGGGGGGGGGGGTGGGGGGGGGGGGGGGTGGGGGGGGGGGGGGGTGGGGGGGGGGGGGGGTGGGGGGGGGGGGGGGTGGGGGGGGGGGGGGGTGGGGGGGGGGGGGGGTGGGGGGGGGGGGGGGTGGGGGGGGGGGGGGGTGGGGGGGGGGGGGGGTGGGGGGGGGGGGGGGTGGGGGGGGGGGGGGGTGGGGGGGGGGGGGGGTGGGGGGGGGGGGGGGTGGGGGGGGGGGGGGGTGGGGGGGGGGGGGGGTGGGGGGGGGGGGGGGTGGGGGGGGGGGGGGGTGGGGGGGGGGGGGGGTGGGGGGGGGGGGGGGTGGGGGGGGGGGGGGGTGGGGGGGGGGGGGGGTGGGGGGGGGGGGGGGTGGGGGGGGGGGGGGGTGGGGGGGGGGGGGGGTGGGGGGGGGGGGGGGTGGGGGGGGGGGGGGGTGGGGGGGGGGGGGGGTGGGGGGGGGGGGGGGTGGGGGGGGGGGGGGGTGGGGGGGGGGGGGGGTGGGGGGGGGGGGGGGTGGGGGGGGGGGGGGGTGGGGGGGGGGGGGGGTGGGGGGGGGGGGGGGTGGGGGGGGGGGGGGGTGGGGGGGGGGGGGGGTGGGGGGGGGGGGGGGTGGGGGGGGGGGGGGGTGGGGGGGGGGGGGGGTGGGGGGGGGGGGGGGTGGGGGGGGGGGGGGGTGGGGGGGGGGGGGGGTGGGGGGGGGGGGGGGTGGGGGGGGGGGGGGGTGGGGGGGGGGGGGGGTGGGGGGGGGGGGGGGTGGGGGGGGGGGGGGGTGGGGGGGGGGGGGGGTGGGGGGGGGGGGGGGTGGGGGGGGGGGGGGGTGGGGGGGGGGGGGGGTGGGGGGGGGGGGGGGTGGGGGGGGGGGGGGGTGGGGGGGGGGGGGGGTGGGGGGGGGGGGGGGTGGGGGGGGGGGGGGGTGGGGGGGGGGGGGGGTGGGGGGGGGGGGGGGTGGGGGGGGGGGGGGGTGGGGGGGGGGGGGGGTGGGGGGGGGGGGGGGTGGGGGGGGGGGGGGGTGGGGGGGGGGGGGGGTGGGGGGGGGGGGGGGTGGGGGGGGGGGGGGGTGGGGGGGGGGGGGGGTGGGGGGGGGGGGGGGTGGGGGGGGGGGGGGGTGGGGGGGGGGGGGGGTGGGGGGGGGGGGGGGTGGGGGGGGGGGGGGGTGGGGGGGGGGGGGGGTGGGGGGGGGGGGGGGTGGGGGGGGGGGGGGGTGGGGGGGGGGGGGGGTGGGGGGGGGGGGGGGTGGGGGGGGGGGGGGGTGGGGGGGGGGGGGGGTGGGGGGGGGGGGGGGTGGGGGGGGGGGGGGGTGGGGGGGGGGGGGGGTGGGGGGGGGGGGGGGTGGGGGGGGGGGGGGGTGGGGGGGGGGGGGGGTGGGGGGGGGGGGGGGTGGGGGGGGGGGGGGGTGGGGGGGGGGGGGGGTGGGGGGGGGGGGGGGTGGGGGGGGGGGGGGGTGGGGGGGGGGGGGGGTGGGGGGGGGGGGGGGTGGGGGGGGGGGGGGGTGGGGGGGGGGGGGGGTGGGGGGGGGGGGGGGTGGGGGGGGGGGGGGGTGGGGGGGGGGGGGGGTGGGGGGGGGGGGGGGTGGGGGGGGGGGGGGGTGGGGGGGGGGGGGGGTGGGGGGGGGGGGGGGTGGGGGGGGGGGGGGGTGGGGGGGGGGGGGGGTGGGGGGGGGGGGGGGTGGGGGGGGGGGGGGGTGGGGGGGGGGGGGGGTGGGGGGGGGGGGGGGTGGGGGGGGGGGGGGGTGGGGGGGGGGGGGGGTGGGGGGGGGGGGGGGTGGGGGGGGGGGGGGGTGGGGGGGGGGGGGGGTGGGGGGGGGGGGGGGTGGGGGGGGGGGGGGGTGGGGGGGGGGGGGGGTGGGGGGGGGGGGGGGTGGGGGGGGGGGGGGGTGGGGGGGGGGGGGGGTGGGGGGGGGGGGGGGTGGGGGGGGGGGGGGGTGGGGGGGGGGGGGGGTGGGGGGGGGGGGGGGTGGGGGGGGGGGGGGGTGGGGGGGGGGGGGGGTGGGGGGGGGGGGGGGTGGGGGGGGGGGGGGGTGGGGGGGGGGGGGGGTGGGGGGGGGGGGGGGTGGGGGGGGGGGGGGGTGGGGGGGGGGGGGGGTGGGGGGGGGGGGGGGTGGGGGGGGGGGGGGGTGGGGGGGGGGGGGGGTGGGGGGGGGGGGGGGTGGGGGGGGGGGGGGGTGGGGGGGGGGGGGGGTGGGGGGGGGGGGGGGTGGGGGGGGGGGGGGGTGGGGGGGGGGGGGGGTGGGGGGGGGGGGGGGTGGGGGGGGGGGGGGGTGGGGGGGGGGGGGGGTGGGGGGGGGGGGGGGTGGGGGGGGGGGGGGGTGGGGGGGGGGGGGGGTGGGGGGGGGGGGGGGTGGGGGGGGGGGGGGGTGGGGGGGGGGGGGGGTGGGGGGGGGGGGGGGTGGGGGGGGGGGGGGGTGGGGGGGGGGGGGGGTGGGGGGGGGGGGGGGTGGGGGGGGGGGGGGGTGGGGGGGGGGGGGGGTGGGGGGGGGGGGGGGTGGGGGGGGGGGGGGGTGGGGGGGGGGGGGGGTGGGGGGGGGGGGGGGTGGGGGGGGGGGGGGGTGGGGGGGGGGGGGGGTGGGGGGGGGGGGGGGTGGGGGGGGGGGGGGGTGGGGGGGGGGGGGGGTGGGGGGGGGGGGGGGTGGGGGGGGGGGGGGGTGGGGGGGGGGGGGGGTGGGGGGGGGGGGGGGTGGGGGGGGGGGGGGGTGGGGGGGGGGGGGGGTGGGGGGGGGGGGGGGTGGGGGGGGGGGGGGGTGGGGGGGGGGGGGGGTGGGGGGGGGGGGGGGTGGGGGGGGGGGGGGGTGGGGGGGGGGGGGGGTGGGGGGGGGGGGGGGTGGGGGGGGGGGGGGGTGGGGGGGGGGGGGGGTGGGGGGGGGGGGGGGTGGGGGGGGGGGGGGGTGGGGGGGGGGGGGGGTGGGGGGGGGGGGGGGTGGGGGGGGGGGGGGGTGGGGGGGGGGGGGGGTGGGGGGGGGGGGGGGTGGGGGGGGGGGGGGGTGGGGGGGGGGGGGGGTGGGGGGGGGGGGGGGTGGGGGGGGGGGGGGGTGGGGGGGGGGGGGGGTGGGGGGGGGGGGGGGTGGGGGGGGGGGGGGGTGGGGGGGGGGGGGGGTGGGGGGGGGGGGGGGTGGGGGGGGGGGGGGGTGGGGGGGGGGGGGGGTGGGGGGGGGGGGGGGTGGGGGGGGGGGGGGGTGGGGGGGGGGGGGGGTGGGGGGGGGGGGGGGTGGGGGGGGGGGGGGGTGGGGGGGGGGGGGGGTGGGGGGGGGGGGGGGTGGGGGGGGGGGGGGGTGGGGGGGGGGGGGGGTGGGGGGGGGGGGGGGTGGGGGGGGGGGGGGGTGGGGGGGGGGGGGGGTGGG
Source organism: Sphaerodactylus townsendi (assembly GCF_021028975.2). Classification (NCBI taxonomy): domain Eukaryota; kingdom Metazoa; phylum Chordata; class Lepidosauria; order Squamata; family Sphaerodactylidae; genus Sphaerodactylus; species Sphaerodactylus townsendi. Next base: position 8,741,344 of record NC_059425.1, on the reverse strand, counting down.
GGGGGGGGGGGGTGGGGGGGGGGGGGGGTGGGGGGGGGGGGGGGTGGGGGGGGGGGGGGGTGGGGGGGGGGGGGGGTGGGGGGGGGGGGGGGTGGGGGGGGGGGGGGGTGGGGGGGGGGGGGGGTGGGGGGGGGGGGGGGTGGGGGGGGGGGGGGGTGGGGGGGGGGGGGGGTGGGGGGGGGGGGGGGTGGGGGGGGGGGGGGGTGGGGGGGGGGGGGGGTGGGGGGGGGGGGGGGTGGGGGGGGGGGGGGGTGGGGGGGGGGGGGGGTGGGGGGGGGGGGGGGTGGGGGGGGGGGGGGGTGGGGGGGGGGGGGGGTGGGGGGGGGGGGGGGTGGGGGGGGGGGGGGGTGGGGGGGGGGGGGGGTGGGGGGGGGGGGGGGTGGGGGGGGGGGGGGGTGGGGGGGGGGGGGGGTGGGGGGGGGGGGGGGTGGGGGGGGGGGGGGGTGGGGGGGGGGGGGGGTGGGGGGGGGGGGGGGTGGGGGGGGGGGGGGGTGGGGGGGGGGGGGGGTGGGGGGGGGGGGGGGTGGGGGGGGGGGGGGGTGGGGGGGGGGGGGGGTGGGGGGGGGGGGGGGTGGGGGGGGGGGGGGGTGGGGGGGGGGGGGGGTGGGGGGGGGGGGGGGTGGGGGGGGGGGGGGGTGGGGGGGGGGGGGGGTGGGGGGGGGGGGGGGTGGGGGGGGGGGGGGGTGGGGGGGGGGGGGGGTGGGGGGGGGGGGGGGTGGGGGGGGGGGGGGGTGGGGGGGGGGGGGGGTGGGGGGGGGGGGGGGTGGGGGGGGGGGGGGGTGGGGGGGGGGGGGGGTGGGGGGGGGGGGGGGTGGGGGGGGGGGGGGGTGGGGGGGGGGGGGGGTGGGGGGGGGGGGGGGTGGGGGGGGGGGGGGGTGGGGGGGGGGGGGGGTGGGGGGGGGGGGGGGTGGGGGGGGGGGGGGGTGGGGGGGGGGGGGGGTGGGGGGGGGGGGGGGTGGGGGGGGGGGGGGGTGGGGGGGGGGGGGGGTGGGGGGGGGGGGGGGTGGGGGGGGGGGGGGGTGGGGGGGGGGGGGGGTGGGGGGGGGGGGGGGTGGGGGGGGGGGGGGGTGGGGGGGGGGGGGGGTGGGGGGGGGGGGGGGTGGGGGGGGGGGGGGGTGGGGGGGGGGGGGGGTGGGGGGGGGGGGGGGTGGGGGGGGGGGGGGGTGGGGGGGGGGGGGGGTGGGGGGGGGGGGGGGTGGGGGGGGGGGGGGGTGGGGGGGGGGGGGGGTGGGGGGGGGGGGGGGTGGGGGGGGGGGGGGGTGGGGGGGGGGGGGGGTGGGGGGGGGGGGGGGTGGGGGGGGGGGGGGGTGGGGGGGGGGGGGGGTGGGGGGGGGGGGGGGTGGGGGGGGGGGGGGGTGGGGGGGGGGGGGGGTGGGGGGGGGGGGGGGTGGGGGGGGGGGGGGGTGGGGGGGGGGGGGGGTGGGGGGGGGGGGGGGTGGGGGGGGGGGGGGGTGGGGGGGGGGGGGGGTGGGGGGGGGGGGGGGTGGGGGGGGGGGGGGGTGGGGGGGGGGGGGGGTGGGGGGGGGGGGGGGTGGGGGGGGGGGGGGGTGGGGGGGGGGGGGGGTGGGGGGGGGGGGGGGTGGGGGGGGGGGGGGGTGGGGGGGGGGGGGGGTGGGGGGGGGGGGGGGTGGGGGGGGGGGGGGGTGGGGGGGGGGGGGGGTGGGGGGGGGGGGGGGTGGGGGGGGGGGGGGGTGGGGGGGGGGGGGGGTGGGGGGGGGGGGGGGTGGGGGGGGGGGGGGGTGGGGGGGGGGGGGGGTGGGGGGGGGGGGGGGTGGGGGGGGGGGGGGGTGGGGGGGGGGGGGGGTGGGGGGGGGGGGGGGTGGGGGGGGGGGGGGGTGGGGGGGGGGGGGGGTGGGGGGGGGGGGGGGTGGGGGGGGGGGGGGGTGGGGGGGGGGGGGGGTGGGGGGGGGGGGGGGTGGGGGGGGGGGGGGGTGGGGGGGGGGGGGGGTGGGGGGGGGGGGGGGTGGGGGGGGGGGGGGGTGGGGGGGGGGGGGGGTGGGGGGGGGGGGGGGTGGGGGGGGGGGGGGGTGGGGGGGGGGGGGGGTGGGGGGGGGGGGGGGTGGGGGGGGGGGGGGGTGGGGGGGGGGGGGGGTGGGGGGGGGGGGGGGTGGGGGGGGGGGGGGGTGGGGGGGGGGGGGGGTGGGGGGGGGGGGGGGTGGGGGGGGGGGGGGGTGGGGGGGGGGGGGGGTGGGGGGGGGGGGGGGTGGGGGGGGGGGGGGGTGGGGGGGGGGGGGGGTGGGGGGGGGGGGGGGTGGGGGGGGGGGGGGGTGGGGGGGGGGGGGGGTGGGGGGGGGGGGGGGTGGGGGGGGGGGGGGGTGGGGGGGGGGGGGGGTGGGGGGGGGGGGGGGTGGGGGGGGGGGGGGGTGGGGGGGGGGGGGGGTGGGGGGGGGGGGGGGTGGGGGGGGGGGGGGGTGGGGGGGGGGGGGGGTGGGGGGGGGGGGGGGTGGGGGGGGGGGGGGGTGGGGGGGGGGGGGGGTGGGGGGGGGGGGGGGTGGGGGGGGGGGGGGGTGGGGGGGGGGGGGGGTGGGGGGGGGGGGGGGTGGGGGGGGGGGGGGGTGGGGGGGGGGGGGGGTGGGGGGGGGGGGGGGTGGGGGGGGGGGGGGGTGGGGGGGGGGGGGGGTGGGGGGGGGGGGGGGTGGGGGGGGGGGGGGGTGGGGGGGGGGGGGGGTGGGGGGGGGGGGGGGTGGGGGGGGGGGGGGGTGGGGGGGGGGGGGGGTGGGGGGGGGGGGGGGTGGGGGGGGGGGGGGGTGGGGGGGGGGGGGGGTGGGGGGGGGGGGGGGTGGGGGGGGGGGGGGGTGGGGGGGGGGGGGGGTGGGGGGGGGGGGGGGTGGGGGGGGGGGGGGGTGGGGGGGGGGGGGGGTGGGGGGGGGGGGGGGTGGGGGGGGGGGGGGGTGGGGGGGGGGGGGGGTGGGGGGGGGGGGGGGTGGGGGGGGGGGGGGGTGGGGGGGGGGGGGGGTGGGGGGGGGGGGGGGTGGGGGGGGGGGGGGGTGGGGGGGGGGGGGGGTGGGGGGGGGGGGGGGTGGGGGGGGGGGGGGGTGGGGGGGGGGGGGGGTGGGGGGGGGGGGGGGTGGGGGGGGGGGGGGGTGGGGGGGGGGGGGGGTGGGGGGGGGGGGGGGTGGGGGGGGGGGGGGGTGGGGGGGGGGGGGGGTGGGGGGGGGGGGGGGTGGGGGGGGGGGGGGGTGGGGGGGGGGGGGGGTGGGGGGGGGGGGGGGTGGGGGGGGGGGGGGGTGGGGGGGGGGGGGGGTGGGGGGGGGGGGGGGTGGGGGGGGGGGGGGGTGGGGGGGGGGGGGGGTGGGGGGGGGGGGGGGTGGGGGGGGGGGGGGGTGGGGGGGGGGGGGGGTGGGGGGGGGGGGGGGTGGGGGGGGGGGGGGGTGGGGGGGGGGGGGGGTGGGGGGGGGGGGGGGTGGGGGGGGGGGGGGGTGGGGGGGGGGGGGGGTGGGGGGGGGGGGGGGTGGGGGGGGGGGGGGGTGGGGGGGGGGGGGGGTGGGGGGGGGGGGGGGTGGGGGGGGGGGGGGGTGGGGGGGGGGGGGGGTGGGGGGGGGGGGGGGTGGGGGGGGGGGGGGGTGGGGGGGGGGGGGGGTGGGGGGGGGGGGGGGTGGGGGGGGGGGGGGGTGGGGGGGGGGGGGGGTGGGGGGGGGGGGGGGTGGGGGGGGGGGGGGGTGGGGGGGGGGGGGGGTGGGGGGGGGGGGGGGTGGGGGGGGGGGGGGGTGGGGGGGGGGGGGGGTGGGGGGGGGGGGGGGTGGGGGGGGGGGGGGGTGGGGGGGGGGGGGGGTGGGGGGGGGGGGGGGTGGGGGGGGGGGGGGGTGGGGGGGGGGGGGGGTGGGGGGGGGGGGGGGTGGGGGGGGGGGGGGGTGGGGGGGGGGGGGGGTGGGGGGGGGGGGGGGTGGGGGGGGGGGGGGGTGGGGGGGGGGGGGGGTGGGGGGGGGGGGGGGTGGGGGGGGGGGGGGGTGGGGGGGGGGGGGGGTGGGGGGGGGGGGGGGTGGGGGGGGGGGGGGGTGGGGGGGGGGGGGGGTGGGGGGGGGGGGGGGTGGGGGGGGGGGGGGGTGGGGGGGGGGGGGGGTGGGGGGGGGGGGGGGTGGGGGGGGGGGGGGGTGGGGGGGGGGGGGGGTGGGGGGGGGGGGGGGTGGGGGGGGGGGGGGGTGGGGGGGGGGGGGGGTGGGGGGGGGGGGGGGTGGGGGGGGGGGGGGGTGGGGGGGGGGGGGGGTGGGGGGGGGGGGGGGTGGGGGGGGGGGGGGGTGGGGGGGGGGGGGGGTGGGGGGGGGGGGGGGTGGGGGGGGGGGGGGGTGGGGGGGGGGGGGGGTGGGGGGGGGGGGGGGTGGGGGGGGGGGGGGGTGGGGGGGGGGGGGGGTGGGGGGGGGGGGGGGTGGGGGGGGGGGGGGGTGGGGGGGGGGGGGGGTGGGGGGGGGGGGGGGTGGGGGGGGGGGGGGGTGGGGGGGGGGGGGGGTGGGGGGGGGGGGGGGTGGGGGGGGGGGGGGGTGGGGGGGGGGGGGGGTGGGGGGGGGGGGGGGTGGGGGGGGGGGGGGGTGGGGGGGGGGGGGGGTGGGGGGGGGGGGGGGTGGGGGGGGGGGGGGGTGGGGGGGGGGGGGGGTGGGGGGGGGGGGGGGTGGGGGGGGGGGGGGGTGGGACTTTCCCCTTCCTCCACCCATCCCTACACAGCCCCAAACACATCAACACGAAGCCATGGAGTCCAGCATAGCCACAGCTCTAGAGTAGAAGCTGTCTCTAAGCCTCTTTGTCCTAGTTTTGATAGACCTGTATCGTCTGCCGGATGGTAACAGTTCAAAAAGAGAGTGTGCTGGATGAGACGGATCTCTCAGAATATTTTAGGCTTTCTTTAGGCTTCGGGAATTACAGAGTTCTTCCCAGGAGGGGAGAGGGCAGCCGATAATCCTCTGTGCAGTAGTGATCACCCTTTGGAGCGCCTTCCTATCTGCCCCTGTGCAACTGGAGAACCATACACAGATGCAGTAGGTGAAGACACTCTCTATAGCACAGCGGTAAAAGGACACCACATTCCGAGACAGTGAATTCCACTGTCGAACAGCCATGACGGTCAGGAAGTTCTTCCTGATGTTTAGGTGGAATCTCTTTTCCTGCACCTTGAACCCATGACCTAGTCTCCAAGGCAGCAGAAAACAAGCTCGTTTCCTCTTTGACTCGTTGGAAGTTTCCAGTCTGGTAGGCAGGGCTGGATTCCATACTTCTTGCTGTACCTTACGCCTCCGAGCAGCCTTCTCTCCCTCCCCCCGGCTTCATTATCTAAATTGTTTTCTCCTTGGCCTCTCCTGACAATTTCCCCTGCTCTGCATGGGGATGCTGTTCGCCATACGCCAGGAGTCTCAAAACAAGACGAGAGGGGTAGGTGGTGACAGGGCTCGGGCTCCATTAGGGGGAGACAGCAGGTGATGAATTGCAACCCACCCAAAGCTGAGACGTGTCTTTGGGGCAGGCCAACGAGTCCACTAGGGGAGGCCGCAGCAAATTAAGTTGTCCAAAACTGTTTATTCAATGACCCTGTTGACGCGTCCTCTGACTCTTCCCTCCCAATGAAACAGAGGGGGGATCCAGCCACGCCCCCGTCGTGCCCCGCCCAGCCCCATTGGCGCTACACCACAGTTTGAATCCCACCACCATGGGAGCCTGTTACTAAAATTTTTGGATCCCACCACTGCAATGAAGGTCACAAAGATGTTTTCTCCCAAATGCCCTCATCTTGTGCCCGGGGGGGTGGGGGTGGGGATTCCAAAGTGAGGTACAACAGATCTGCCATGAAAGCAGGAGTGTGTGAATGAGTGATCTTCAGACCCTCGGGCATTTCCCACCCTGCTCCTTTCTTGTTCATGAGAGTGAGTTACATATTTCTGGTTCAGTCCAGTTCAGAGGCGGAGCTACCGAGGGGGGTGTTGCGCATTGCACCAGGCTCATGCAAGGGGGTGGGAAATGGCCGCCACCCCCACCCCACCCCGGCGCCTCACCCCCTGCCCTCCACACTTACCTTAGTCCAGCCTGGAAGTGCAGACTGGAAAATGCGGCCTGTTCACTTGAGGCTGAAAACGGCCTGGTGGAAACTACACTTCCCAGGAGACCTTGCAAGCCCCACAGTCTCCTGGGAACTGTAGTTCCCTCTAGGCCGTGTTAGGAAAAACTCCAAGCGAGGAGCAGACATTTTCCAGCTTCTACCTCGAGAACTGAACAAATAAAGTCAAGCTTGGGTGGGCGCGGGGCGGGGGGGGGGAAGACACAGAGTGTGCACCGGGCCTAGTATGGCCCAGCTACGCCTCTGGTCCAGTTTACAAAAAGCCAGTCTCTTTTGGTGAGGGCAGCTGTGCAGGATCCAGGCTTTAGAATCATAGAGTTGGAGGAGACCCCAAGGGCCATCAAGCCCAATCCACCTGCCATGCAGGAACACACAACCAAAGCACCCCTGACAGATGGCCATCCAGCCTCTGCTTAAAAACCTCCACAGAAGGAGGCTCCACCACACTCCGAGGCAGTGAGTTCCACTGTCAAACAGCCCTGACGGTCAGGAAATTCTTCCTAATGTTTAGGTGGAATCTCTTTTCCTGCACCTTGAATCCATTACTCTGGGTCGTAGTCTCTGGCCTTGCAGACGTTCATGGACTAAAGTTCCCATCAGCTCTGCCCATTGGCCATGCTGGCCAGGGCTGAGGGAAATCATAGTCCACAAGGGCAGAGAAAGGTATTTTTCAATGCCTGCGTTCTTTAGCTGGAGATCCCAGGGGTTGAACCAGGGTTCTGCAACCTGCGGCTCATTCATGGACTACAATTCCCATCAGCCCCTGCCAGCATGGCCAATTGGTCTGCCTGTGAAGCCACCGAATGTCTGCTAACAAACCTCTCAGCCAACTCACTAACTTCCCCGTTATACCTTCAGCTTAAATTCAAGATCTGCAGCATATGGGTAATGCTAATATCACAGGCCCGCCTTACAGGAGTATTGCAAAGATGACAGTGGCAGAGATGTCTGTAAAACCTTTTGACTCCCCAGGGAACCAGGTATAGCCCTGAGGTCACTGTGCAGAAATTCAGCAGGTGGAGAAGAGAGGCACAAATACAAGTAATCAGGATTGGGGCCACACTTGCTTTTTGTGTCTCCTGAATCATTTGTTGATCCAGAGTCACTTTGGTCCTCCATACCACTTCCTCCATCTAAATCCCCCAAATGCCCTGAGAGCCGGCGAGGTGTAGTGGTTAAGAGCGGGTGGATTCTAATCTGGTGAATTGGGTCTGATTCCCCACTCCTTCACCTGAGTGGCGGAGGCTTATCCGGGGAACCAGATGTGTTTCTGCACTCCTACATTCCTGCTGGGTGACTTTGGGCTCGTCACAGTTCTCTCCGGATTCTCTCAGCCCCGCCTACCTCACAAGGTGCCTGTTCTGCTGAGAAGAAGGGAAAGGAGCTTGTAAGCCACCTTGAGCAGCAGCGGCATAGGAGGTTAAGAGCTCGTGTATCTAATCTGGATTAACCGGGTTTGATTCCCAGCTGTGCCGGCCTGAGCTGTGGAGGCTTATCTGGGGAATTCAGATTAGCCTGTGCACTCCCACACACGCCAGCTGGGTGACCTTGGGCTAGTCACAGTTCTTCGGAGCTCTCTCAGCCCCACCTACCTCACAGGGTGTTTGTTGTGAGGAGGGAAGGGCAAGGAGAATGTATGCCCCTTTGAGTCTCCTACAAGAGAGAAAGGGGGGATATAAATCCAAACTCCTCCTGCTCCTGCTCCTGCTCCTGCTCCTGCTCCTGCTCCTCTTCTTCTTCTTCTTCTTCTTCTTCTTCTTCTTCTTCTTCTTCTTCTTCTTCTTCTTCTTCTTCTTCTTCTTCTTCTTCTTCTTCTTCTTCTTCTTCTTCTTCTTCTTCTTCTTCTTCTTCTTCTTCTTCTTCTTCTTCTTCTTGAGTCTCCTTACAGGAGAGAAAGATTGGATATAAATCCAAACTCCTCCTCCTCCTCCTTCAAAATCTACCCCCTCCTAAAGGGTCTAATAAACAAACAACTGCATCCCTCCCTTGCAGAGCGAATAGAAGCTGGAAAGGGGTTCCCTTTAGATTGGACATGTTGTGCATTTAACTTTTGGAACATGCCTTCATCTACACCCAAAACCTAACAGCTTTTTACCAGGAGGGCTCGTGTTCTTCCGGCATCTTGAGGGTGCCCTCTCCCTGGAGCTTTCAGGATAATTTTGGTCAGTGTGCAGATGTCTAAAGGATGGAGCTGGCTGACCTTCAGTCCGATTTGATTTATGTCCTTGGCCAGGGGTGTCGGTTGCAATCTCGGGCACAGTTTGGTACGTGATTGTCTCGCATACAACCGATTGGCTCTTCAGGGTTACGACGGTGATATGAGGCGGAGGCGGCAGGAGATAGGGCCGCTTAGCGCATAGCCTGGCGAGCTATCGAGAGATGAGCTAGGAAATGTGCTGGGAGAGGTACATTGAATGAAGGGCTGTGTGGCTCAGTGGCAAAGCCCCTGCTTTGCGTTTGGGGTGTTCCGGCACCTGCCTGTTGGGCTGGCATCCCGTTCGCAGAGACGGGGATTTTTCAGTGATTGCTTTGACAGTTCGTCGATCGGTTCGTACGTGTTTGCCAGGTTGTTTTGCTGTATTCCCGCCGGTGCGGCGTAGTGGTGAAGAGCAGGGGCACTCTAATCTGGAGAACCGGGTTTGATTCCTCGCTCTGCCACTTGTGGAGGCTTATCTGGTGAACCGGATTAGCTTGTGCACTCCCAACGCATGCCAGCTGGGTGACCTTGGGCTAGTCACATTCTTCTGAGCTCTCTCAGCCCCACCCTCCTCACAGGGTGTTCAATGTGAGGGGGGAAGGAAATTATAAGCCCCTTTGAGTCTCATTATTTGTATAGGAGCAGCAGTGGCGTAGGAGGTTAAGAGCTCGTGTATCTAATCTGGAGAAGTCGATCTATGGCTACCAATCTTGACCCTCCTTGATCTGAGATTGCAAATGCCTTAACAGTCCAGGTGCTCGGGAGCAGCAGCAGCAGCAGCAAAAGGCCATTGCTTTCACATCCTGCATGTGAGCAGCTGCGGTCTGATAGCTTTAGCTTGGAATATGCTGCCGCAGGAGGTGTTGATGGCCACTAACCTGGATAGCTTTAAAAGGGGCTTGGACAGATTTATGAAGGAGAAGTCGATCTCTGGGGACCGCTGTGTTACAGTATATTTGTATTTCCTTGAGCCAGTGTGCTGTAGTGGTTAAGAGCAGGTACACCCTAATCTGGAGGAACCAGTTTGATTCCCCGCTCTGCCACGTGAGCTGTGGAGGCTTATCTGTTGAACCAGATTTGCTTGTGCACTCCAACACATGCCAGCTGGGTGACCTTGGGCTAGTCACATTCTTCTGAGCTCTCTCAGCCCCACCCTCCTCACAGGGTGTTCAATGTGAGGGGGGAAGGAAATTATAAGCCCCTTTGAGTCTCATTATTTGTATAGGAGCAGCAGTGGCGTAGGAGGTTAAGAGCTCGTGTATCTAATCTGGAGGAACCGGGTTTGATTCCCAGCTCTGCCGCCTGAGCTGTGGAGGTTTATCTGGGGAATTCAGGTTAGCCTGTACACTCCCACACACGCCAGCTGGGTGACCTTGGGCTAGTCACAGCTTCTCGGAGCTCTCTCAGCCCCACCTACCTCACAGGGTGTTTGTTGTGAGGGGGGAAGGGCAAGGAGATTGTCAGCCCCTTTGAGTCTCCTGCAGGAGAGAAAGGGGGGATATAAATCCAAACTCTTCTTCTTCTTCCTTACAGGAGAGAAGGGGGGGATATAAATCCAAATTCTTCTTCTTCTAACCATATGCATGTGCCACAGAAATTCAATTTTGGAAAGAACGGACAACTCTTGAGAGGAAGAAGAGTTGGTTTTATACCCTGCTTTTCTCTATCTTTAAGGAGTGTCAAAGAGGCTTACAATCACCTCAGCCACCCCCCCTCCAAAAAAACACAGTCACCTTGTGAAGTTGGCTGGGCTAAGAGAGTTCTGAGAGGTCACCCCAGCAGGCTTCATGTGCAGGAGCGGGGAATCCAGCCCGGTTCTCCAAATCAGAGTCCGCTGTTCCTGCGGAGGAGTGGGGAGTCAAACCCAGTTTTTCAGATGAGAGTCCTTCTGCTCTTAACCACTATATCACGTGGCTAGCTACCCGGTTAGATGATCAATCTTCTGTCCAGCCGAAAACAGGGAGAATCCTCCGCTCAGATTATTCTCCCAACAGAAAAATAAAGAGGGATCGAAGCAGTGCATGCTTTTAAAGATTTTATTAGAAAATTAAGCCAAATAAAAATGGCAGGATAAAGAACCACCACGGTTAAGTCTCCGGCATCGTTTCAGGCTCTCTTTCTCTCTCTGAAAAATGGTTCCTTTTATTAAGCAAGAGCAAGGTTCATTTTGCTTTCCACAGTGGCGAAGCAGTTACGAGCCACAAAGTCCATTCTCACAAAAGGGTATCTGACCGTGCCCGTCGCTCGGGGACTGGTTCCTCAAAAATGCAGGTGTAATCGTAAACACCTTTATGATTAACACCCTTTTATGTATAGATAATATGTATAGATGTATGTATTGATGTGACAAACCTTATTCAACCTCAATTATTAATTATTGAGGAAATATTAGATTTAAGTAACAAAGATGAAGTATATAGATACGATAGACTAGTTTACATGTATCTCAGGTCATCCAGTTAGAATCTAAGATACAAATCTCTTTCGGTATAAAACAGCAACAAGTATATATACTAAACAGATAGATCAAAATTGAACTGAAGTAAATGTATTAGATTATATGTATCCTAGCTGGAAGCATATTCTTTTAAAAATGGAAATACATAAGTTAGAATGAGTTGTTTTCAAATGGATAGATTTTTTTACATGTAATAACTTTATGCCAAAACTTATATGTAACCATTTCTGTTAATTCGGTAATAACTGAAATTAAAATTGTTAATCTTTCTTATCCAATAAAATTATCAGCAGTGGCGTAGGAGGTTAAGAGCTCGTGTATCTAATCTGGAGGAACCGGGTTTGATTCCCAGCTCTGCCGCCTGAGCTGTGGAGGCTTATCTGGGGAATTCAGAATAGCCTGTGCACTTCCACACACGCCAGCTGGGTGACCTTGGGCTAGTCACAGCTTCTCGGAGCTCTCTCAGCCCCACCCACCTCACAGGGTGTTTGTTGTGAGGTGGGGAAGGGCAAGGAGCTTGTAAGCCCCTTTGAGTCTCCTGCAGGAGAGAAAGGGGGGATATAAATCCAAACTCTTCTTCTTCTTCATGAAGCGTATTTGTGGCAAAATTGATTTTAAAAATGCAGGTGTAGTTCACCTGGTTGAGCGGAAGCGAACTCTGTCGGAGGCCAACCTGGAAATCTTTTGAGGCCGAGATCGCCTGGATCTGACTCCTGTAGTGTAGAAGAGCCAGCTTTTCACGCTCTCACTTTCTCACATGGGCCGATTGCGTGGTGTGGCGGTTGAGAGCAGAGGCACTCTAATCCGAAGAGCCGGGTTTGATTCCCCACTTGAGCTGTGGAGGCTTATCTGGGGAACCAGATTAGCTTCTGCACTCTAACACATGCCGCCTGGGTGACCTTGGGCTAGTCCCAGCTCTATGGAGCTCTCTCATCCCCACAGTTGTGGGGGGGTGGGAAGGGAAAGGAGATTGTAAGCCCCTTTGCGTCTCCTTACAGAAGAGAAAGGTAGGGTATAAATCCAAACTACTCCTCCTCCTCCTCCTTCTGGACAATTAGCCAGAGGCGTAGCTGGGCCAAACTGCACCCAGTGCGCAGTCTATATTTTCCGCCCCCACGGCACCCCCCCTTCCCCCCTTCCCATACTTACCGTAGTTCCTTTCCTTTTCCTAGAACTTTTTCAGACTGAAAAAAAGGCCTATTCACAGTTCAGGCTTAAAAACGGCCTGATGGGAACTATACTTCCCAGGAGACCTTGTGAGCCCCAAGTGGGGGTGGGGGCACTACAAGGGGGTGCGGTGGGGGAGGGGCCTGGGGCGATTTTCCACACCCCCAGGCGTGCGCCCGGTGCACGGCGCACCCCCCCATCCCCTTGTAGCTCTGCCTCTGCCATTGGCTCACTCACCTGTCATTTAAGTCTGTCATCAATACATGTTGCATTTCAATAACGCCTTACTCTTTGGTGTTCATCTGAGTAGTCCTTTCGGTCCATGGGGTGGGTGGGACAGGGAGGGTTCAAAAAAGCGTGGGGGAGCGGCAAGATCTTCCCCCAGCACCTTTGCCCTCCTTGGGAGGGGGCAGGCGCTCCAGCAGCCACCCGCCCACCACTGCAAACCCAGAAGTCTTAGCTGTGGTGGGTCTGTGTTTGTGTCCCAATTGGATGCCAGAATGGGGGGGGGGGCAGTCCAGGGCGTTGTCAGGGATGGAACTGACTTTAGAGAGCCAGCGTGGTGTTGTGGTTCAGGGCGGGTGGATTCTAATGTGGAGAACTGAGTGTGATTCCTGAGTGGCTGAGGCTTATCTGGTGAACCGGATTTGTTTCCGCACTCCTGCATTCCTGCTGGGTGACCTTGGGCGAGTCCCAGTTCTCTCTGAACTCTCTCAGCCCCACTGAACTCACAAGGTGCCTGTTGGGCGGAGAGGAAAGGAAAGGAGTTGGTAAGCCACCTTGCGTCTCCTTACAGGAGAGAAAGGTGGGGTATAAATTCAAATGTCCTCGTCCTCCTCGTCTTCGTCCTCTTGTCGTCATCTCCTCCTCCTCCTCCTCCTCCTCCTCCCCCCCACCTGGGGTTTAGAGTCAGGAATGCAGCCCCCCAGCCCTCAGACTTACGCCACCTAAAGGGTAACATAAGATCTGTAAGCCCTAAGGAAGACTTTCCAGTGGTGGTGGTGGTGGTGTGTGTGTGGTTGTATATTTTTTGCTCCCCTCCCCCCCCCCCATCACCGAGGGCTTCGGATCAGGCTGTTAGTGATGCTAAAGAACATAAGAACATAAGAACAAGCCAGCTGGATCAGACCAGAGTCCATCTAGTCCAGCTCTCTGCTACTCGCAGTGGCCCACCCGGTGCCTTTGGGAGCTCACGTGCAGGAGGTGAAAGCAATGGCCTTCTGCTGCTGCTGCTCCCGAGCACCTGGTCTGCTAAGGCATTTGCAACCTCAGATCAAAGCAGATCAAGATTGGTAGCCAGAGATCGACTTCTCCTCCATCAATCTGTCCAAGCCCCTTTGAAAGCTATCCAGGTTAGTGGCCATCACCACCTCCTGTGGCAGCATATTCCAAACACCAATCGCACGTTGCGTGAAGAAGTGTTTCCTTTTGTTAGTCCTAATTCTTCCCCCCCGCATTTTCAATGGATGCCCCCTGGTTCTAGTATTGTGAGAAGGCCCCTGATCGGTTTGAATCAGCTGTGTTTTCGCACAGCCATGTTTGCCAGTAGGCATTCAGGACAGCTCGGCGCAAAGCAAACAGACTGAGAGATCGGCTCAGGTCTGATTGCTGCCCTTGAGCGTGGTAAGTCTGACAGCCAAGCGTATTTGTGGCAAAATCCACCGAAGGCCCCAGGTCAGCCCCCAGCAGTTTAGTTTGTTCTGCGTTTTCCCAGCAAAGCTGGGCTCGGGGCAGCTGACGACAGACTGGTCAATAACAAATAGAATCTAAAATGAGACCAAAACATTGCAATTAAAAACGTAAATCTTAATCTACGGCAAACGGCGTCCTGATGCACACTGCAGCATTCATTTCTATATTGGGGGAGTTTTCACCCAGGTGATGGTGTTGGACCAAAAAATAAAAATAATGGGGAGAGCAAAAGGCAGTGTGTATGTGTGTGGGGGAAATCTAACAGGTTCTGCAAGAAAAGAAGAAGAGAATTGAAGGAGGAACCAAGAAGGAGGGAAAGGAAGAAAGGAGGGATGGGAGGCCAGCTGGCAAGTAAAACAGTTGTTGCCCTCAACTATAAACCTGGCGGATGTGCCAATTGCCATGCACTCCCTGGCAGGGCCAGAACTAGTGTAGGCGCAGAAGAAAGAAGAGAAAAGAGGTAGAGGCAGAAGGAAAGAGAAAGTAGAAAGAGAGAAAGAGAAAAGGGTTTTAAATTCAACAAGAAAGGTTATTTCTTCCTGCTCTCCATTATTTTTCCTATGATGGAGAGATGGCAACCATAAAGCTACTGACCAAAGAAATCATGCAAGCCTTAAACCTATTCTTTTACTGTTGCTAGCTTAGCCTAATAACTCCAAAAATGGCCCTTTGTTCACAATTACACAAAATGTGCAAGCTAAACTGTTTTTAAGATCCCATTGTACCCAAAAGATACCTTAAAGTTGCCCTTTGTTTTCCCGAGACAATAGGAAGGCCTATGAGAAAGTTCAGGCTCTTTGTCTAAAGCATAGGGCAACTAGAAACATTAATGATAAGAAGGAATGAGGGTTTTTGATTCATGTAACGAAATGCTGACATCTTCCAATGGGAATTCTGGATAACCCCAAAGTGCTGTGGGAACAAGGAAAATCTCCACCTTTTGTATGATTGATTGATAATGTGGACATTTTGGGGTGTATTCTTTGCTGCCATTTTGATATAGCTTGTCATTAATACTATGAAAGTGAGAACACACCGCCATTTTGGTGTGGCTCCCCTGATATTGTCTTGCCCGCAGTTGGCCGAATAAAGATCTCTCTGATTTTATTCTGTATCGGCTTGAGCTTCTTTGGGCTTATTTAATTTAACTCGTTACGTCATTGTAACACTAAGGGGAACTGTGTCCAGGGCACACGAGAGCCCTGTGCCCCTGCCACGCCCCTGTAATGGCACATGCCTGGTGCATCGGGGGCCCCTGTCCCCTTGGTGCTACACCACTGCTCTCTGGATATCAGTAGGACTTTCTCTTATTATATCAATAGAACACAATCTTTTGGGAAGGACAAGGGCTTTGTTTATCTGTTTTAGAGGCCCCAAGAGGGGGCCCACGAACCCTGGGGGGAGGGGGAAGAGGTAGGGAAGGGCAGAGGGGAGAGGGCCGTCATCTGATCAAGGCCCACCCTCCTTGGGGGGGGAGGGGACCATAATCTAACCACCCACCCACCCTGGAAGGAACAGTAGGGAGCAGGAAGGGGGCAGCCATCTTGTCGTGGCCTGCCCACCCTGGGGAACAGTCCAGGTGCTCGGGAGCAACAGCCGCAGAAGGCCCTTGCTTTCACCTCCTGCAGGTGTGCTCCCAAAGGCACCTGGTGGGCCACTGCGAGTAGCAGAGAGCTGGACTAGATGGACTCTGGTCTGATCCAGCTGGCTTGTTCTTATGTTCTTATGTTCTTAAGGGGATTGAGGGGGAGCGTTTTGTTCTGATCTTTTTGGCTGAGTTTACGGAGCAACCCCCAAAGGTTCCAGATTTGCTGACCAGCACTACAGGTGCAAAACAAAGAGGTTAGATCAGGGGTCTCGAACCTGTGGCCCCGCCACGTGTCCAGTTCCCAGTGGCTCTGCCAGTTGGCCATGCTGTCAGGGGCTGATGGGAATTGTAGTCCGTCAACATCTGCGGGGCCATAGCTTGGAGACCATCTGGGTTAGACAGACCAGTGACCAAATGGACGAGCTTTATTCCCTTTGTGATTCAGCGAGAAAGGTGGGCTGCGAATGAAGCCAACGCCAGTAAAACAAATAACAAATAAAAATCTAACAAGAGATTACCCGAGTCTGCGAGAGGTGCTGGAGCAAAACGACATCAGAAACCACGGACTGTAAAATGTAAGCTTGTTCGCCAGCGAGAACCGGAGGATTTTCAAAGCACAGGGCGATCACCCGCAGCGATAAATATTTGTGACGATTGGATTGTGCTTCTGCCTTTTCAGTGCTTGCAATTACTGGATTGTGCTTTTGGGCTGTGCTCAGACCACCGGCTTCTGATATTTATCGCCGCACGGAGCCGTGGCCGCATTTGAAATTACTAATTTTTTTCCGTGTTTTTGTGGGCCTTTTGGAAGATGAAGGGGCGTGGTTTTTTAGGTGGTTGGAGTGGACCGAGTGCAGGTTTTGATAAGCATTTTGTATTTTGAAGAAGAAGAAGAAGAAGGAGGAGGAGGAGGAGTTTGGATTTATATCCCCCCTTTCTCTCCTGTAGGAGACTCAAAGGGGCTTACAATCTCCTTTCCCTTCGCCCCTCACAACAAACACCCTGTGAGGTGGGTGGGGCTGAGAGAGCTGCGAGAAGCTGTGACTAGCCCAAGGTCACCCAGCTGGCGTGTGTGGGAGTGCACAGGCTAACCTGAATTCCCCAGATAAGCCTCCACAGCTCAAGTGGCAGAGCAGGGAATCAAACCCGGTTCCTCCAGATTAGAATGCACCTGCTCTTAACCACTACGCCACATTGAAAGTGATGCTGTTTCAGGGTGGGGGATAATCCACCCCCCAAACAGCATCACTTTCAATGTTGTTCAACTAGGGACCCCAGATTCGCCCTTTAAGGTGGATTTAAAAGGAGAAGCTGCTTTTATAAGCACTAGGTCAAGGGCGGGGCTTGGGGAGGCGTGGCCATGCCTTAGGGGCGGGTGGGGTGTGTGGCCCCACCCCTGAAACCCCCCCCCCCATAAAAAATCTATACCTACGTCCTGGTAGCCCCAGATAATGCTTTCGAGGCTGCCGTGGAACAGGCTGGGGAGGGCGTTCACCGAAGCGTTGGAAGAAGCTGGCGCCTATGAAGCGTTTCCCCTGCTCTCCTCTTTAAGGGATTATTAGTAGGCTGGCTGGGAGCCAAGACGGTCCGAGCCAATTAATTTCGCTAGCAAGGAGGCTGCTGTTTAACCAACAGCTTCCTGCAACGCGTGCAAATCTGCCGGGACCGTCTGCCGGCCATACGGGGGGGGCGGTCTTGTGGAGGCACGGTGGCGGGCTGCTCGTTTCCAGCCCAGATGAGGATCCCCTTCCCTGAGAACACGTGCCTCTGAGGGTGCGCAGAGGGCCATCTCGTTGGACCCCAGTTCCGACTCTTGATGCGTTTGGGCCTCTCGAGTCCCCCCCCCCCCGGTGAATCTGTATTTCTTGGGCCCCTCCGTCTTCTCTCTGGGTTCTTCCCAACTGTAGCAACAGCTGCGCCACCACGCTGCCACCGTGCGCTGCCGGAGGCTGCGTGGTCACGTCTGGAGCGGAAGAGTTGGCTCGCTGCGGCTGCTGCGGTTTCTCCACTTTGCCTGCGATAGGACTTAAACGGGTCCAGATAGGACTTAAACGGGTCCTAACCAATAAATGAAAATAAATAACTAAATCATGAATTGCAGTGCCCAGAACTGAGCACAGTACTCTAGGTGAGGTCTGACCAATGTAGAGTAGAGTGGAAGAATTACTACCCTTGACACTATACTTTTATTGATGCATCCCAGTATCGCATTGGCTTTCTCGGTTGCTGCATCACACTGCTGACTCATGTTCCATTTGTGGTCTATTAAGACACCCAGATCCCTTTCAGATGCAGCGTTCTCAAGCCAGGGGCCCGCCATCTTATATCTGCGCATTTCACTTTTTCTGCCTAAGTCTAGAATCTTACATTTCAAGTGTAGAATCTTACATTATTATTGTTATTGTTGTTGTTGTTGTTATTATTACATACGGCTATTATTATTATTATTAATTTATGCTCTGCTTGTGATTGTCAAGAGCATAGGTGTCATATTCACGGCCCTCCAGATGTTATGGACTACAGTTCCCATCATCCGGGGGTGATGGGAACTGTAGTCCATAACATCTGGAGGGCCGCGAGTTTGACAGCTGTGGTCAAGAGGCAACTGATATGCTGGTGCTGGAAACCGGATGCTCATCTAGTCGGATGCACCCAGATCGATATTGGGGCATCTTCTTTTGCAACCTTAAGGCGCAGGATTGTCAGACAAGGCAATGAATTCTCTCCTTGGGGAAGGGGCGAACACAGAGCCGTGGACACGGATCCACGGACAGCAAGGTCTCTGGGTGGCTGTCGGCCGTGGAATGGCCACAGCGGGTCTTGTGCGGAGCTGAGTGGCTGGGGAGGGGGGGACGGACACGTGAGCAGATGGCAGCTAATCCCCCGGGGCGGGCTCTCTGCTTTCTGCTTTCAGATCAAAAACGCTGCCGCCAACGTCTTGCGGGAAACGTGGCTCATCTACAAACACACCAAGCTGCTGAAGAAGATTGACCACGCCAAAGTCCGGAAGCACCAGAGGAAGTTCCTCCAAGCCATTCACCAGTAAGCGGGGGGGCCCTTTTCCTTCCGCGTCGGGGTCTCCGGTTGACGAACCGCAGGTAGCAGAGCCGGGAAAGAACTCGGTCTGGAACGTGGGGAAGCCTTCCAGTCAGAGCAGGCAATAGGGGCCAGGTGGATCTTGGGCCTGGCTCAGGTGGAAGTCAGATTTGTTCCCAGCGGGGGAGGGCATAACTCAATGGCCGAAGCCCAATCTGGAGCTTTTCCAACGTAAGGAACGCAGATAGCAACTAGTGGGCTAATTCTATGATCTAGTTCAGGGGTCTGCAACCTGTGGCTCTCCAGAGGTTCGTGGACTACAATTCCCATCAGCCCCTGCCAGCATGGCCAATTGGCAGGAGCAGCAGTGGCGTAGGAGGTTAAGAGCTCGTGTATCTAATCTGAAGGAACTGGGTTTGATTCCCAGCTCTGCCGCCTGAGCTGTGGAGGCTTGTCTGGGGAATTCAGATTAGCCTGTACACTCCCACACACGCCAGCTGGGTGACCTTGGGCTAGTCACAGCTTCTCGGAGCTCTCTCAGCCCCGCCCACCTCACAGGGTGTTTGTTGTGAGGGGGGAAGGGCAAGGAGATTGTCAGCCCCTTTGAGTCTCCTGCAGGGGAGAAAGGGGGGATATAAATCCAAACTCTTCTTCTTCTTCTTCTACTCCATGAACCTCTGGAGAGCCACAGGTTGCAGACCCCTGATCTAGTTCCTTAAGACTCTGCTTTTGGCCTCTGCCAGACTTCAGATAAGTAGAACTCCTACCCAGACTGCCAGCTTGGGCACAGTAATGTTTGGCTAGAGGCCAGGGCAACCACGTGACCCCTGGCATCTTTCCTTAAGGGGCTGGGAAAGGCCCTCCTGCCAGATACTTGCTTAAAACCTTCCCAAGCTGTCTTCCTTTTGGGCGCCGCAGAAGACTCTTTTCGTCACCTTTCCAGGCACACGCCCCCCGGTTCCACACTTTATGGGGAAGGCATTTGTTAAGAATAATAAAATATTAATATTAATAATAAATTGTTCAATAATAAATTGTTAAATAATAAATTGTTCAATAAAACCCTACTTAATGTAGGGTTGCCAGCCGAGGCAGCCACAAACCACCTCCCCCACCCCCAGTGCTGATCTGGGTAGTTCGGGTTATCGGATTTTTTACAGTATTCGGCTTGGCCTTTTTTGTTTGGCTTGTATGTGTATTGAGCAGACACACAAATCGTTCCAACTTAAAGCAGAGGGTCACATTTACATCATATCCAGCCCTCGTCACAAATGAGTTTGATGCCCCTATTTTAAAGGGGTGGGTGGGCAAGGCCTTTTGACCAGTTTTTCTATCGGCCAAGACTGGAGTTCCACGCAAGCGCTCCAGCGGTCAAGGTCCTGGCCCTCAGCGAGGCCAACCGTTTGGCCATTCAAGAGGAGCGGAAGGAGGAGCGCCGAACGCGGAGGAGGGTGACAGCTTGTTGGTGCCGACTCTCTGAAAGCCCAACTTGGTTCTTTTTGTCCCGTTCCAGGTTAAGGAGCGTGAAGATGGAGCAGAGAAAGCTGAGCGATCAAGCGAACACCCTGGTTGACCTTTCCAAGGTAATGACCCCCCCCCATCTCTGTATCAGAAGGTGATGGTAGAATCCAGATGGGGTAGACCACAGCGTCCCACTCCCCAGTGTAGGGTTCACTCTGGATGATTTTCTGGGTCATGAAAAAGCACCTTGACTGGAGAAAGCTAGCATCTCAGGGAGCAGTGTTCTCCACACGGCCTCTTCCCTGTTGTGGTTGTTTTCTGCTTGGGGAGCAAGCATCAGAAGGCAGTGGCGGAGTCCAGATATCTACATTTGGGGTAGAACAAGACCCGCTATGGCAGTGATGGCGAACCTATGGCACGAGTGCCAGAGGTGGCACTCGGAGCCCTCTCTGTGGGCACGAGCACACAGAGTTCGTCATGTGGGGAGCGGAAAATCCCCCCCACACACACACACACATCTAGGCTGGCCTGGGCCACTGAGCACGAGGTGTGTGCATCACAGTGAGCAGGGAGGATTCAGCTAGCAGGGTAGGGGCGCAGAGGAGGCAGGGATGCTAGAGAGGCACAGAGCGGTGCGCACAGGACTTGCTGGAGGCTAGAGCAGGCTGGCCCCTGCTCGAGTGGGTGGGGTGAAGGAAGAGGGAGCCAACCGGCTTTTTCTAAACTAAAACCTCAGCATTCAGGTTAAATTGCCGGGTTGGCACTTTGTGATAAATAAGTGGGGTTTGGGTTGCAATTTGGGCACTCGGGTCTCAAAAAGGTTCGCCATCACTGTGCTATGGGGTAGAACAGAACATCCTGTGCTCCCCCTTGCAGGGGTCACATTGATGAATGATTCCCTGTGTAATGAAAAGCACCTTGCCTGGAGAAAGCTAGCATCTCAGGGAGAAGTGTTCTCCGCACAATCTCTTGCTTGCTGCTTCGGGAGGAAGCGGCTGTTCGTTTTTCGGTGTAGCGAAGTGTCTAAAAACGTATTTCCCTCACCTACCATCTGCCCTTCCTTTCTCTGGCACAGTCCACAAATCTGGGATTACACTCAACACAGGGGCCTCTGCAAGCTTTTTCGGTTGCCTAATCCCCCCCCCCCGAACCCCCAGCCCATCCTTATAAAAACCCACCAAAAGGAGAAAAGGGAACTCCAGCAAGGGCTTCGCTGCAGCGTTTGTGGCTCTTCGCCCTCCTCCCGATAAAAGATCCTGACCTCTCCCTCCCCCCCCCCCACTTGAATCATCGGAGCAGCTTCCAGATAAACTCTCCACGTCAAAAACAACAGTAAAAACAGCGTGATTGCAGCGAGCAGAAGCAGCAACGGCGGGAAATCCTATTAAGGAGGCTGGAATCAATTAGCAGTCAAACCAATTTGGGGGGGAAGAAAAGATTAAATCTACAAGAGCGTTTTTACGAACTCCCTCCACCCCCCTGGCACCCGTCCCTTTCTCTCTTTCCTCCTCTTCTCTCCTTTCTCTACCCTGTTTCTGATTTGTTCTTTTCGCTTCCATCTGTCCCCCTAGCGGTAAAGATTGCGGTCCTAAAGTGAACGGGGTACAAAGTCTTTAAAATGGCGTACGTGTTTAGTTTACCCCCCACCGGGTCGCCTCCTTCTCCGTTCTCCTTTGGCCACACCCATCTGGCGCCAGCGTAGCGTCGTGGTTAAGAGCAGGCAGATTCTAATCTGAAGAACTGGGTTTGATTCCCCGCTCCTCCACCTGAGTGGCTGAGTCTTATCTGGTGAACCAGATGTGTTTCTGCACTCCTACGTTCCTGCTGGGTGATCTCGGGCCAGTCACAGTTCTCTCAGAACTCTCTCAGCCCCACCTACCTCTTAAGGCGTATGTTGTGGGGAGAGGAAGGGAAAGGAGCTTGTAGGCCTCCTTGAGTCTCCTTACAGGAGAGAATGGGGGGGGATATAAATCCAAACAACAACAACTCCTCCTCCTCCTCCTCCTTCTCCTCCTCGTCGTCATCTTCTTCTTCTTCTTCTTCTTCTTCTTCTTCTTCTTCTTCTTCTTCTTCTTCTCCTCCTCCTCCTCCTCCTCCTCCTCCTCCTCCTCCTCCTCCTCCTCCTCCTCCTCCTCCTCCTCCTCCTCCTCCAGATTAGAGACTACTGCTCATGTGAAGGGGTGGGGAATCGAACCCAGTTCACCCGGTTTTCCGCACTCACTTTCTTTCCTCCCCTCGGGCTTCCCATTTATTCATGAGAACGATTTCGATCCCATCCCCTCATCCAAAGCTCTCGGGACAAATGGATCAGGTACAGAAATGCTCGCGGACCTGTCTTGCTCACGGCTGTGATTTCTTCCTGTGCCGGGAGCTTTGCGCAGAGGCTCTTGCACCAGAGGAGGAGCACACCGCTGCGAGCAGAATACGTTCAGTGCAGCCATCCCGGCTACTGCGCCGCCGTTAAAAACAAACGCCCCGGCACCGGCAATTCCCCGAGAGCAGCATTTAAAGATGGCATCAAACGATGCAACCTGAAAGCAATTAGGAGGACCGGAATTGAAACAGATCCGGAAAGCAGCTGAACCGTAACAGCGAAAGTCAACAGAGCAGCACAATAATCATTAAAACCCAGGCTGGCGTCCATTAATCAACAGGCTATAACAAGGGGGAGGAAATCGTCGCCATAAAACTACCAGCCCGCCCAGCAGAAACAAAACTTACAGCACAGAGTGACAAACAGACTGGGCGGATAAGCAAACCTTCATCCGTCACTGACATTCAGTGGATCCCAGCAGTGGGAGAGCCGCTGGCCAGAGGAATCATTCTTGACTAGGGGGCCACAGCTGGAAAGGCCCTGTTTCTTTTTCTCATGCCAGTGTGGTGCACGTGGTTAAGAGCAGGGGGATTCTAATCTGGAGAACCAGGTTTGATTCCCCACTCTTCCACCTGAGTGGCGGAGGCTTGTCTGGTGGACCAGGTGTGTTTCCGCACTCCTGCATTCGTGCTGGGCGATTTTGGGCCAGTCACAGTTCTCTCAGAACTCTCTCAGCCCCACCAACCTTACCAGGTGTCTGTTGTGGGGAGAGGAAGGGAAAGGGCCTTGTAAGCCACCTGGAGTCTCCTTACGGGAGTGAAAGGTAGGATATAAATCCAAACTCCTCTTCATCCTCCTTTGAGGAACATTTGAGCATTTGAGATGTCACTTCCAAATGCAGTACTTCTGAGCACGTGCAGAGTGCCTTCCCGTTTGACCCCAGACACTTTTAATCCAGAAGTGAAATTTCCAAGAAGTGGAATTTCCAGAGGAAATGGCTAAGGCCCTGTGTAAACCAGAGCCTGAACCATTCTGTGTTTCGAAAGCGAACGCTGCCTTTCCATCATTCCCCTTAGAACAAAATCTTACCGATCTACTTACTAAAGGTTTATTGCGATGTGATGTTTTTGTGAACTGGAGCCCAGTTTATTAATCTCAGAAGCGTATTCTGTATTACAATCTATCTATCTATCTATCTATCTATCTATCTATCTATCTATCTATCTATCTATCTATCTATCTATCTATCTATCTATCTATCTATCTATCTATCTATCTATCTATCTATCTATACATACATACATACATACATACATACATACATACATACATACATACATATATATATATATATATATACATATATATATATATATATACATATATATAGAGAGAGAGAGAGAGAGAGAGAGAGAGAGAGAGAGAGAGATGATAGCAGTGGCGTAACTAGGCAAATTGGAGCCCTGGGCAAAACCTGAGTTTGATGCCCCCCTAGGCACGTGCCCAATGCAACGCACACACCCCCAGTGGCGTATTCAGGCAAACTGGAGTTTGGTACCACCCAGAGTGCCCCCCCCCCGGGGCAGCCACCCTCCTCCACTGTGACCAAGCAATGATTTTTTACGCCAGGTCGTTTCAAAGTCACCATCACATTATAGAACATGCCCCAACTCACAAATCTGAACATAGCAATAAGCCATGCCACACAACAGAAATAATTTTTGAAAACATTTTTAAAATGCTTTCAAAATGTTTTATTACTGCTATAAAACATTTTATGGTGTTGTATTCAGTAAATTCCCCCAATTGGGGGAAACAGCATCTCATTCAATGTTTCAGTGAGAATCTGGGCTCCCCTAGTTAAAACAAGGGCTGCTGGAATCCACCCCCAAACAGCATCATCTTTCAATGGTGTTTAAACTAGGGAGCCCAGATTCTCCTTTTAAATCCACCCAGGGAGACCTAGAACAACATTGAAAGTGATGCTATTTTGGGGTTGATTCTCCCCCACCCTGACACAGCATCACTTTCTAAATGTTTAAACTAGGGTCCTCAGGATTCTCTCT
This sequence comes from Sphaerodactylus townsendi, assembly GCF_021028975.2. NCBI lineage: Eukaryota > Metazoa > Chordata > Lepidosauria > Squamata > Sphaerodactylidae > Sphaerodactylus > Sphaerodactylus townsendi. Next base: position 8,717,328 of record NC_059425.1, on the reverse strand, counting down.
TTAAATCCATGTCAGCATGGGATTTAAAAAGGAAAATCTGTAGGGTCTTCTGGTGCCTGCTGTCAGGGTGTGACCTGTGTTAAGCTAGCAGCACCAAACATTCGGGGTATCTTTAGGAGACTCTCTTAATGATACCACCCAGGTTTGGTGAAGTTTGGTTCAGGGGGTCCAAAGTTATCAATCCTCAAGGGTGTAGCCCCCATCTCCTATAGCGCCCATTGGAAATAATGGATGATGCGGCACCCTCTTTGGGAGTCCATAGCTTTGGACCCCCTGGACCAAACTTCATAAAACCTGGGTAGTATCAGTAAAAGATTCTCCTGATGATGCCTCCTAGGTTTGGTGAAGTTTGGTTCAGGGGGTCCAAAGTTATCCACCCTCAAAGGTGTAACTGCGTCTCCTATTAGCTCCCATTGGAAACAATGGGGGATGGGGCACCCCCTTTGGAAGCCCATAACGTTGGACTCCCAGAACCAAATCTCACCAAACCTGGGTTATAGTATCAGGAGAGTCTCCCAAAACATCCCTGAAATTTTGGTGCTGCTAGCCTAAAAACTGTGCCCTCTGCAGGCCAAATATGGAAAAAACACTGAAAATACAAAAAATCCCAAACAAACCTGCAGTTTTTGCGCCTCCCACAAGGCTGCGCCCAGGGCAACTGCCCACTTTGCCCTATGGGAGGAACGCCTCTGGATGATTGATAGATAGATAGATAGATAGATAGATAGATAGATAGATAGATAGATAGATAGATAGATAGATAGATAGATAGATAGATAGATAGATAGATAGATAGATAGATAGATAGATAGATAGATAGATAGATAGATAGATAGATAGATAGATAGATAGATAGATAGATAGATAGATAGATAGATAGATAGATAAAAATTACAAAATTAGACACACAGTTTGGATCAGGGTCACATAGGGGGCAGGTGGAATCTTTGTTTAAAGAAGAAAAGAGGAAGATTTTGGATTTATGCCCCCCCCCTTTTTCTCTCCTGTAAGGAGACTCAAGGGGGCTTACAATCTCCTTTCCCTCCCCCCTCCCCAACAACAAACACCCTGTCAGGTGAATGGGGCTGAGAGAGTTCCGAAGAGCTGTGACTAGCCCATGGTCACCCAGCTGGCGTGTGTTGGAGCGCACAAGCTAATCTGGTTCCCCAGATAAGCCTCCACAGCTCAAGTGGCAGAGCGGGGAACCAGATTAGAGTTCTAATCTGGGTTCCTCCAGATTAGAGTTCACTTGCTCTTAACCACTATGCCACCGCTGCTCTCCCGTGCTGGTTCTTGTAGCCCTGTCAGTTTTAAGAATTTGTGTAAATTATGGCGGCTACGGCCAACGCTCCCTCTAGTCCGGCATTTTGTTTTCAACACTGGTCAACTCACATGATCCTAATGAGGCCGAGCGTTTGTTTGGAGGCAAACCCTTTATAATGATGGTAGGATCCCAGAGATTCGTCTCGTTATCGGCAGCACTTCCCTCGATATAGGACAGTGATGGCGAACCTTTTTGAGACCGAGTGCCCAAATTGCAACCCCAAAACCACTGATTTATCGCAAAGTGCCAACACAGCAATTTAACCTGAATACTGAGGTTTTAGTTTAAAAAAAACGGTTGGCTCCGAGGCGTGCGTTACGCGGGAGTAAGCTTGGTAGTAGTCGATGGCTTTGCTTTGAAGCAACCGTGCAACTCTTCCAACGGGTGAATCAGACCCTAGGAGAGTTTACTCAGAAGCAAGCCCCATTGCCAGCAACCGAGCTTACTCCCAGGTAAAGGATCGCGCTTTAGTTCTTTGCAGGAAAATTAGTGGAGTTTAACAGCGCTGAACAGGGTTACCTACACTGCTTCCCCAAAACTCGGTCTTAGGTTGAATGCTAATAATCGAGCCCAGCAGCCCAGGCCAGCCTAGATGTGTGTGTGTGGGGGGGGAATTCCCCCCCCCATGATGAACTCTATTTGTGCATGCCCACAGAGAGGGCTCTGAGTGCCACCTCTGGCACCCGTGCCATAGGTTCGCCACCACTGCTTTATAATGATGGTAGGATCCCAGAGATTTGTCTCGTTATCGGCAGCACTTCCCCCCTCCAATTTCACCGTGCTCGTGTACTCTTCTGAAAAGGGAAGGCTTCAGAGCCGGGCATTTTCATCTCCAGTCTCTTTTGGGAGACGGGCGGGGGTGAAGCAGCCGTCTGGCTGGCAACCCCACAATTCATTTGTGCCTTTCTCAAGCGTCCGGGTTTTTTTATTGTGTTTTTGATTTGTGCCTAGAAATACAGCCCATGCAAATAAAACCCCGTAAAGAAAGGGATAAATCATACGAGAAGCAAAGAGATGTGACAACTTAAAAGAATTGGACAGGACTCGTGCATAATACACGAGACATGAGAACTGTTTCTCAGGGTTAAAAAGAAAAGGTACGTTTTCAGGAGAGTGGTTCAGCAACTCGTGGGGCCAGGACTCGTTAGATGGGAGAGTTGAACGTGAGAGATTTCTGGGTGCCCCATAGCACAAAATTGCACAGTTGCTGATCTCTGGGGCCACGTATACAAAATAATAATAATGATAATGATAATGATAATAATTTGGATTTATATCCCCCCTTTCTCTCCTGTAAGAAGAAGAAGAAGAGTTTGGATTTATATCTCCCCTTTCTCTCCTGCAGGAGACTCAAAGGGGCTGACAATCTCCTTGCCCTTCCCCCCTCACAACAAACACCCTGTGAGGTAGGTGGGCTGAGAGAGCTCCGAAAAGCTGTGACTAGCCTAAGGTCACCCAGCTGGCGTGTGTGGGAGTGCACAGGCTAATCTGAATTCCCCAGATAAGCCTCCACAGCTCAGGCGGCAGAGCTGGGAATCAAATCCGATTCCTCCAGATTAGATACACGAGCTCTTAACCTCCTACGCCACTGCTGCAAGGAGACTCAAAGGAGCTTACCTACTCCTTTCCCTTCCTCCCCCCACCCCACACCCTGTGAAGTGGGTGGGGCTGAGAGAGCTCAGAAGAACTGTGACTAGCCCAAGGTCACCCAGCTGGCACAAGCTAATCTGGTTTCCCAAATAAGCCTCCACAGCTCGAGTGGCAGAGCGGGGGATCAAACCCGGTTCTCCAGATTAGAGTGCACCTGCTTTTGACCACTACACCACGCTGGCTCTAAAACCTGGGAGCAGCCACTCTGAATGAGTCTCCAACCTGGTTTGTTCCTTTACACGCACTCCCTCATTCACAAAGTAGCCTACCACCACCAGTACAGCCATTGGGATGTAACGATTAGCAGATCTTGGAGGGCCAGGTTCGAATCCCCGCTCTGCCATGGAAGCTGGACGGGTGGCATTGGATCAGTCACAAACTCCCCGCCTAATCGATCTCGCAGGATTGTTGTGAGGATAACATGGAGGGGAAGAGAACGATGTAATTTGCTTTGGATTCCCATTGGGAAGGGAAGCGAGGCTCGATAAATGTACTAAATCAGGGGTAGGGAACCTGCGGCTCTGGAGCCGCATGCGGCTCTTCTGCCCTTGCACTGCGGCTCCATGAGCCGAGCCGCTGGCTTCATCCTTGCAGGCGGGCACACCAATTGCCCATACCGGGTTGGCCACGCCATGGGCTTCACTCTCACTCGCTAGGAGCTGGGAGGGCACTTTCCTGGCAGTCGGTGAGGCCGAGCCGGGGCCTTTACATCCTTGGCCCGCCCTGTGCAGTGGAACTGGCGCACCACTGAGAGCAGGGTCATGGCCACACACCATCGGCTTCCCCCCCTCAGCCTCCCCCATTAGAGCGGGGTGGGCGCTTTCCCTGAGGCAGGCAAGGCAAAGCTGCTGGCCCCATCCTTGCTCGCCCTGCAGGCAGCAGGGCGGATGCATCCATGTGCTTCTCAGAATGAGTGGAATTTAAGGTAAAACCCCCCAATATATACAGTGTTATCTTTATTTTAAATGTCAAAAATTATTTGCGGTTCCAAGTGTTTTCTTTTCCCGTGGAAAACGTGTCCAAATGGCTCTTTGAGTGTTAAAGGTTCCCTACCCCTGTACTAAATATTGCCCTAATAGGGTCCTCCGCTCTTTTTATGTGAATGTACACCGCCCTGAGCCCTCCGGGGGTAGGGCGGTCTAGAAGTGGAATAAGATAGATAGATAGATAGATAGATAGATAGATAGATAGATAGATAGATAGATAGATAGATAGATAGATAGATAGATAGATAGATAGATAGATAGAACTTAGATCTAACGTAACGAACGGTAGAACGAACGAACGAACGTAACGGTAGAACGGTAACTAAATCCAGAAGGAACGAAGCGAAGCGGTAAATGAATCCAAACGATAGCCACGAGCCATACAATAGGGATATGCTAGAATGGTACCATGGTCATCATTTGCTCACAGGTTTGTTGTTTTGGGGGTGGGGTGGGGGGAGGAAAAGGAGATTGCAAGCTACTTTGAGTCTCCTGACAGGAGTGAAAAGAGGGATATAAATCTACTCTTCTTCTTCCTGACTATTAATTTAGCTACTACAAGAATCTTAGATCCAGCAAGGAATCAGCGTGTGGGTGGGGTAAATGATTTGGGAATCCCTTCTCCAAATCTACATCTCCTCCTCTGGGATTCTGTGAGCTTTTAGAGATTTGAGAGAACAAATATCCCCCCCCCCCTCTGCTCCCTCCTTCACTGCCCGTCTGCGGCTCTCAACGGTCCACACCACCTAGAGCCTGTATTGTGTGTGTGCTTGTGTGTGTATGTGTTGGAGAGATCTTTTTACTTTCCATATAATTTCCAGTGTACTATTTTTCCTCAGAGCTGGGAAGTCTCGAAGAGTCCATAGAAACCCTGGCTTTATCTGTGGGTGTCCTACTGGCAGGGCTTTTATGGTTTGCACAAGCCCGCCCACTTTTACTTAGCATAAGTATGAATGTTCCAGCGCATTATCCTGCCGAAATTGTTTTTTTGCCGGGGCGGGGGAATTGGGACCCTGCTGTGTGTTCTGGCACCTTCCGATAGGGCTTCCCTCAGCATTTGGTTGCCAGGTAACCTCGTAGATATAAGCAACCGTGTTCTTTTTCTTGCTCAGATCAGCCTGTGGAGGGGAAAGGGGGGGGGATAGTTGGACAAGCTGTGCTTACAATAGGCGAATGTTTCTTGCAGGGCCTGGCCTTCCATCAAAGGGACTGCCTTTTGCTTGCTTGAGCCCGGTGCATGGTGGGAGAGAACAAATGGAGAGCCCCCCTGACCCCAAATGGATGGGGGGGCATCGGGTGAGGTTTTCCAGAACCGCCCCCACCAGCTGCAAGGCCCTTTATGTCTACTTGACCCCTCCCACCTCCTTCCCAGCATCCGTATCCTTTTCTTCTGTGCTGTTCTTGAGGCAGGAGGGCCTGTCCCGGTTTCTGCCTCGCACGAGGTCCGTGTTACTCACCACGCTTGTTAAACAGCCGGGTGTTCGGTTCGATTCAGACGCACAGCGGCTTCCCGCCCACCCCGTCCTCGGCCGGCCGTTCTTTTCCCCCCCCTCCCGCCGCCCCAGCACGCACATTTCCACAAAACATCTCCATCCTTCTTCTGTTGCACACAGTCTCCGTGCGGTTTTATGGAGGGCTCCCCCCGCCCACCTCGCCGCAACGGTTCATACAGTTGCGGGGGAGGTAATTCGGTAAAGCAATCAGGGCTCGCTGCGTCCAGGGAAATCATGTGGAGGAAACAGCATGAAGGATATCGAACGTGTCTGATCCGTCTTGTAAAACTGCAAAAAAAACCCGTTCCCCTCACCTTTCCATCAGGTCAGAGAGGCGCGTTAACCGGAGCCGCCTTGCAGGAAAACAAATACCCGAGCAGGTTTCTAGTCCTCAGGAGATTCAGAAATGGAAAATGCCAGGATTCGAGCTTGCCTGAAGAAGAAGAGCTGGCAAGGAGACTCAAAGGGGATTACTATCGCCTTCCCCCCTCACAACAAACATCCTGTGAGAGCTCCGAAGAACTGTGACTAGCCCAAGATCATCCAGCTGGCATGGGTTGGAGTGCACAGGCTAATCTGGTTCCCCAGATAAGCCTCCACAGCTCAAGTGGCAGAGTGTGGAATCAAACCCAGTTCTCCAGATTAGAGTGCACCTGCTCTTAACCACTACACCACGCCGGCTCTCAACCTTAACATCTGATGCAAAAAATCTGTTCCCGGTTCCAGAGGTTTGTGCAAACTGGATTTTAGTTACACAGTTGGATTTGGGTTATGGTGTCTCAACCATAGCAGCCGGCTGGGTGACCTTGGGCTAGTCACAGCTTTTCGGAGCTCTCTCAGCCCCACCTACTTCACAGGGTGTTTGTTGTGAGGGGGGAAGGGAAAGGAGTTTGTAAGCCCCTTTGAGTCTCCTTACAGGAGAGAAAGGGAGGGATATAAATCCAACTCTTCTTTTACAGTAGTCTTCTTTTACAGTAATCTTGAGTAGTGGACTCGAATCTAAACTCGGTTTGATTTCCCACTCCTTCACATGAGCAACGGGCTCTAATCTGGCAAACTGGATTTTTCCCACCCACCCCCCTCCTCCACATGAAGCCTGCTGGGTGACCTTGGGCCAGTCACAGGTCTCTAGCCCCCTTGTCCTCCCCTCGCTACGCCACTGCTGTGCTTGATTCCCCACTCCTCTGTATGAGCAGCAGACTCTAACCTGGTGAACTGGGTTTGTTTCCCCACTCCTCCACATGAAGCCTGCTGGGTGATGTTGGGTCAGTCGCAGTTCTCTCTGAGCCATCTCAGCTCCACCAACCTCAAAAGGTGTAAGTTGTGGGGAGAGGAAGAGAGGGAGTTTGTAACCCACTTTGAGACTCCTTAAAGTAAGTACGCAAATTAGACAATCCTGACCTTGATGGACCCTGGGTTATTTTTGCCTTTTTACCCGCTCTACACGACTTCCTGTGTCTAATTTTTAGATTGCAAGCTGGTTGGGGCAGAGACTCATCTCCCTTGATTGATGTTCCGCAGGTTCTGTGAACAGCGGTAGCACTGTACCATTAATAAGCTCCGTTAGAGAGGGTCCAGAACATGATGGTGGGGTGAAGTCCCTGAGCAGCAGTTCATGTTCTGTTCTCCAAGCAAACTAAATTCAGGTTCCGTCACTTGGCCAGAACAGAGTGTAAGACCCACAGACAAACAAGCAACAGTTCAAAAAAAGGGTTTAATAATATTGAAAGTTTAGGACTCTGATTCCTCCCATGAAGTCTATCTAATAAAAGAATACTTGCGATGTTGGAAACAATTGGAGATGGCTTGAAGAGCTTGCAGACACCAACTTTTCCTTAACTGCTTCTAAGCAAGTCTGCGCTGCTTGCTTCTTCCTCTGAGTTCTCCCGGAGTCCTCTAACTGGACTCTGTTTCCTTGCAATTCTGTTGGAACTTGCTGACTCTTGAGTTCCGTGGATCTCTTAACACCTTAAACGTCTGAGATATTGCTGTCTCCAGCCTTCCCCAGACGCCTGAACTAAAACAGACTGTAAAACAGGAACTGCTAAGTAATAAGAATGCTGCAGTGCTCTTGCCTCTAGAGGGCTTCTTAAAGGGACAGGGTCTAACTCAGGTTCTGTCAGACCTCAGACCTTTGTCTGTGGGTCTATATTCAAAGCAGACTCTATGCCATTAAGGTTCAGAAGTCTTCATTATGCAACAGGCACATAGGTTGGAAACAGGGCTGGAGCAAGGGGGAACTGTGCCCAGGGTACGTGCGCACCCCTGTCATGCCCTGGAACGCCCCGCCACAACCCTGCACCCGCCCGATGCGTCACGCACTCCCTTGGCGCTACGCCACTGGTTGGAAATAACTTGATTGTAGCGTGAACCAGGAAGCACCCCAGTATGTGAAACTCATACCTCCTCCCCCCTCTGTCCTACATAATACAATCCCATGGCGCAAAAGGCAGGAGTGCCAGAATGGCCAGGCTCAAAAGGCAGAGATAAAGACGCCTCACTGTGGAGACCCACACAGTGAAAACTGAAAGCAGTTTGCCCGGTACTGTTGACCCCCTCCCCATCCGGGGCACGCTTGATGACTGCCGGGTCGCAGCCTGACAGGTTCCCTCCCACAGAATACTGTACATAAAACAACCAAACCCATTCTCACTAAGGGTGCAACTGAGGCTTCAATAAGGAAAATAGGGAGGGTGCCTCTAGGGCAGGGGTGGGCAATTATTTTTTCCATGGGGCCGCATAAGAAACAGAAAATATTGTGGAGGGCCGGGCCAAAAGGCAGGGGGGCGAGGCGCTTTTGAAAGCCCCGCAGAAGCCGGCAGCCAAGGCAACCGGCTTCTGCGGGGCTTTTCAAAGATGCCTCGCTCCAAGGCAGGGGGGCCAGTCAGGGTCATCTGGCGGGCCGGATATGGCCCGCGGGCCACATAATGCCCAGGTCTGCTCTAGGGGCGTGACAGCGCCTGTCGACTTTTCGATTTTTTCACCTCCGCTCCTTTTCCAGATGCAGAACGTCATGTACGACCTCATCACGGAGCTGAACGACCGCAGCGAGGACCTGGAGAAGCAGATCGGGGGCTTGGAATCCAAACTGGAACAGCTGGCCACCAGCTTCCATTCCCTGCCCTTGCTGATCACGGACGCTCTGCGCCAGCAGCAGCAGCAACTCCTGGCCGCCGTCATCGAGGCCCGGGGGATGAGCGTGGGGGTGGGTGCCCCCCAGACTCCTCTGTCCGACAGCCCTCTTGGGGTCAGCTCCACCTCTTTCCCCACCCCCTACACCAGCTCCAGCAGTTGTTGAACCGCAGCGGGAGGATGCCAGGAAAACCATCGCAAGATGGACGCGGGGAGGGGTCTTCTCGACACGAGGGCAACTCAGTCCTCACCCCTGGAAGGAGCTCGGCCCCCAGGTGCGTGGGACCACCCGGGAAGCAGAACAACGTGGCTTCAGTGCCTCGGGGGGCGGGTGGGGCAGGCGTTTTCGGCCAAGTCTCTCGCCGTGGCGTCCGCCGGACGAGAGGAATCCACGTTCAATCTCAGGTCTTCAAATCGAAAACAAGCCAACGCAAGGTCGGAAGCACTGCCGTGATGGAGCTGGGGCGGGGGGGAGCGTACCACTGTGTGGACCCCGTGCCGTGGGCAACGGGGTTGTTCATCTCTTCTTTATCCCCCCGTTTTGTTCCTTCTCCCCCTAACCCTGTTCGTTAAGTGTCTTGCCGAGAAAGCTTGCAGAAGAAAGGTCGGCCGAGGTGTGGCTGCCCCTTATCCTGTCCCCCGCGCCCGTCCGCCTTTCGTGCAATCGCCGTGAGGAATCAAGATGTCGCGTCGAAAGTTCCCAGCAATCCCGTCCCGGCCGTGCTCGACTCATTTTGCACAGCGAGTGGCTGAGAAGATCTCCCCGGCTCTGTTCGAGTAACCTTCGCCAAAAGCTAAGCGCGACACGCGCTTGAGGAAGCCGTAGGCCGAACGAAGGACACGCCCTCTCCTGTCTTAGAAGAAGATTTTATTTGAGGTTTTCTTCAAAGCCCGCTAGAATTTGCGCTGGGCCTCCCAGCAGAAAGATTGCACAGGTGGCCGAGGAGACACACTTGGATCCAGGGAGCTGGGAGCAGAAGCTCAATTTATTGTCGGAGGCTTTCAGGGCCAGACTCAACTGGTTGTGGTGGGCTTTCCGGGCTGTGTGGCCGTGGTCTGGTAGATCTTGTTCCTAACGGTCTGCCTGCATCTGTGACCGGCATCTTCGGGAACACACTCCTCTCTGCGATACGCCTCGGAACGATACTGGATAATGCCCCACATATGTACGGCGAACCAGTTAGGGAACAAAGATCTACCGTCAGACCATGGCCACACACAGGGCCTCGGAAAGCCCAAGCCTTACAACCAGTGAAGCTCCACCGTTCCGGTGAGATCTTCAGAGGTCCTTTCGCTTCCGAAGAGCCCTTTCGGCTGAGCGTTGGTGCGTTGAGATATCTTCCCTGCAAAGAAATTACGTGACCAACATTCGTTCCCAGCTTGTGCCCACTCACTTCTTCAGATTCTCGGTGGCATCTGCTTTTCCCACAGGAGGTCTTAGCACGGAGCCCGCTCAGGTCCGTCCCCGTCCCCGCTCATATTTAGTGGATCGCAATTGCTTCATCTGTTCTCGTTTCTACAAGGAATGTTGACAATTAACTACATTTCCTAAAGGTGCTTTGGAGGAGAGCCATGCAAATAGAAACTAGAAACACCCCGACCCGCCCCACAAAAAAGGAGACTGCTTCTCCTAGTTGTAACAATTCACAGATCTGTGGCTCCAGAGCCTTTAGTTACTGCAATCCAATTTGCCAAGTACGAGGGCTCAAATTCTGAAACGGGAGTCTAGGATTTGAACACAGGACCAGCCGTCAGCAAGAGTTCAGTGGTGGGTGGGGGAAACCTCCTTGAGCCCTTGTGTTTCCCACAATCATCAGGGTGGTTAAGGGCAGGTGCACTCTAATCTGGAGAACCGGGTTTGATTCCCTGCTCTGCCACTTGAGCCACGGAGGCTTATCTGGGGAACTAGATTAGCTTGTGCACTCCAACACGCGCCAGCTGGGTGACCTTGGGCTAGTCACAGTTCTTCGGAGCTCTTTCAGCCCCACCCACCTCACAGGGTGTTTGTTGTGGGGGGAATAAGACTCTCGATAAAGGGTTTAAATTTCAGGCAGAAAGTATATTGCGACTGGATATTCAGGGGGGGGGAATTACATTAAATGTTATGCAACAGGAGAATCAGCTGCTTAGGGAGGTGGTGAGCTCCCACTCACTGGCCATCTTTAAGCAGTGGCTCAACAAACACTTGTCTGGGATGCTCTAGTCTAGGCTGACCCTGCATTGAGCAGGGGGTTGGACTAGATGGCCTCTATGGACCCCTCCAACTCTGTGATTCTATGAGAACCGTACTCAACTGTGTATCTAGGATTCGCACTGAGGCCCCCTCTGCACATGCAGAACAATCCACTTTCAATCCACTTTCACAACTGTTTGCAAGTGGATTTTGCTATTCTGCACAGTAAAAAGTGACCTTGGGCTAGTCACAGTTCTTCGAAGCTCTCTCAGCCCCACCCACCTCACAGGGTGTTTGTTGTGGGGGCGGGGGGAAAGGAGCTTGTCGGCCATCTTGAGTCTCCTTACAGCAGAGAAAGGAGGGGTATAAATCCAAACTCTTCTTTTTCTTCTAAAATCCAGCTGCAAAGTGGATCAAAAGTGCGTTATTCTGCAAGTGCGGAAGGGGCCTGAATCCTCGTTCGCCTCATTTCAGAGTCCTTCTGTTGACCTAGCGAGAGCCAGGATGGTGTCATGGTTATGAGCAGGTGGATTCTAATCTGGAGAACCGGGTTTGATTCCTCACTCCTCCACCTGAGTGGCAGAGGCCTATCTGGCGAGCCAGATGTGTTTCCGCACTCCTCCATTCCTTCTGGGTGATCTTGGGCTAGTCCCAGTTCTTTGGAGCTCTCTCAGCCACACCTACCTGACAAGGTGTCTGTTGTGGGGAGAGGAAGGGAAAGGAGCTTGTAAGCCACCTTGAGTCTCCTTATAGGAGAGAAAGGTGGGGTATAAATCCAAACTCGTCTTCTTCTCTTCTAAACCCATTTAGCCTTTTTTTTTCTGCTCAAAGATATGAGGCCAAATCTCCCTCCAACCCACCACTTTCTCGACATCTTGGGGGGGGGGGTGTCTTTATTTTAAAAGCCTCTTTCTTTTTAAGAGCTCCCTGCCAAATCCTGGGCATCCCCCCCATCCCATCCCCCCCACCTTCTGTGTTCTCTCTGGCCCCGTGCCTTCGGCTGGCTTTTGGCCAGCGTCTTTTCACGCGGGCAGGAGGCCTCTCGGCAGCCCGAAGCCGACGCCGGCTCCTCTGAATGAAAGCCGAGCAGGTGACATTTTATGTCTCTTTGAACGGGCCACGCCGCTGTGTAATTGCTCGGCAATATTAATAAGGCTCAGCCCTGCGGTGGCGGTTAATTGCCAGCCAAAGCCAACGAGTCGCTCCAGGTGCTTGGAAAAGCCTGGAAGGGGTGGAGGAGAAATGTGGTGTGTTTTTTTTGGTCAAATCTCTCTTCCCCGCAGCATCTATGAATTTCCACGTATTACAAAGGCAGGAAGGATTAAACAACCGGGGATTGGGGGGCGGGGATGGGGAGGGTGGCTTATTGACAACGGTAGGTGGTAAGAGCCCCGTGCGTGAAGTTGCTTAGGAAACCAACTGAGCTTGGAGGGGGGGGGCCAAGAAAATCACGATAACACCCACCTCTTCTTCTGCTCTGCTGGCGATACGGTGCCGTCGGCAGCTTCCAAGCGGCCTCCTTTGGGGTTTTTTAAACGGGTGTTTCTTGAGGGTGCGGTCTCTGCAACATGGAGCGCCCGCCGATTTAGATTCTGGGCTCACGGGGACCTCGCGCTGCCAAATTTGCCGGAGTGCAAATCCAAGGTGGGGGATGCTCCTTGAATCGTGGAGGTGGAAGGGGGCCACAAAGGCCATCTAGTCCAACCCCCTGCTCGAGGCAGGATCAACCCAGAGCATCCCTGACTAGTGTTTGTCCAACCGCTGCTCGAAGATGCCAGTGAGGGGGAGCTCACCTGGGCAGCAGATTCCAGTGATGGATGACTCTCACTGTAATTTCCCCCCCTGATATTCAATCAGTACCTTTCTGCCCATAATTTCTACCCATTATTGTGAGTGCTACCAACAGTAACAGCTCCCTGCCCTCCCTACCAGTGTGACGTAGTGGTTAAGAGCAGGTGGGCTCTAATCTGGAGAACTGGGTTTGATCTTCCACCTGAGTGGCAGAGGCTTATCTGGTGAACCAGATGTGTTTCCGCACTCCTACGTTCCTGCTGGGTGACCTTGGGCTAGTCCCAGTTCTTTCAGGACTCTCTCAGCCCCACCTGCCTCCCAAGGTATCTGTTATGGGGAGAGGAAGGGAAAGGAGCTTGTAAGTCATCTTGAATCTCCTTACAGGAGAGAAAGGTCAGGTATAGATCCAAACTCCTCCTCCTCCTTCCTCCTCTTCTTCCTCCTCCTCCTCCTTCTTCTTCTTCCTCCTCCTCTTCCTCCTTCCTCCTCTTCTTCTTCTTCCTCCTCCTTTTTCTTCCTCCTCTTCCTTCCTTCCTCCTCTTCTTCTTCCTCCTTCTTCTTCCTCTTCCTCCTCTTCCTTCTTCTTCCTCCTCTTCTTCTTCTTCCTCCTTCCTCCTCCTCCTCCTTCCTCCTCCTCTTCCTTCTTCTTCTTCCTCCTCTTCTTCTTCCTCCTTCTTCCTCTTCCTCCTCTTCCTTCTTCTTCCTCTTCTTCTTCCTCCTCCTCTTCTTCTTCCTCCTCCTTCTCTCTTCTCTCTTCTTTTCTTCTTCCTTAGTTACAGCCCTTCAGATACTTTGAGAGATGTGTCCTCGTTTCCAGATTAAACACTTCCTAGTCCCTCGGTCTTTCCTTGTAGGGTCTGACCTCCTGTTGCCACATGAGGATTGGAGGCTTTCTGGACTGCTCCTGGCAGGTCAGACCTTTCGGACACCAGGTTGACATTGGCCCTGCCGACCGATGGAAGCTGCCCGCTTTCCTAGAGGTCCCCTTGACAGAGACACAGCGAGGGAGAATGGTCCAAACCAACAAACTGGCATCGACTACTTGTTTGGGATATTAGCTCAACCGCTACCAGTGTGGTGTAGTAGTTAAGAGCAGGTGGACTCTAATCTGGAGAGCCTGGTTTGATTCCCCACTCCTCCACTTGAGCAGTGGACTCTTATCTGGTGAACTGGGTTTGCTTCCTCACACCTCCACAGGAAGGCTGCGGGGTGACCTTGGCCTAGTCACAGTTCATATGTCCAGCCTCTGATTCCCAAATGTGGCTCAGTGCAGAATCAAACAGTACTTTTTAGCAAAGAAATGGACAGTGTGGATATGTGTGGTGCATTCTAATCTGGAGAACTGGGTTTGTTTCCCTGCTCCTCCACATGAAGCCTGCTAGGTGACCTTGGGCCAGTCATGGTTCTTTCAGAACAGTTTCAGTACCGGGCAGATCTCCACAGGCATTCCCTTAAGAAACCATGTTCTACCTCGAAAATAGGAAGCCTCCCCAAATCTTACAGATAAGTCCGCTGAGGGTTAGCCTGCTTGCCCTTATGCCTGCAGCGATCTTCCCTGGCATACATGTGGCTTAAGACGTACTAACTTTTTGCCCAGGAAAACATTCCTGTCTGGTCGCCTGGCGAAGATTGCACCTCCCCCTAGGCGACCAGCCCAGCCCCTGCTTCCAAGTCTGTCTCCTCTTCCTTTACTCCTCATCAATCCGGGAATCCAGAGCCGAGAAATATCCTCAATTCCTCTTCCCATCAGAAAGCTGAGAAGGCGGATGTTGAGGTGAAGGAGGGACACTCTAGCCCTGCTTCTCTATGGGATTCTTTCTTCTGCCGCTCCGGCCAAATTGGGACCCAAGACGAAGAAGATTCTTGCGACGATATCAGTGTCCAATAATTTCACGGAGCGGCCAGCTGACAACTAGTCCTTCTGAGTTTAGAATCGGAGAGGATAGCGTCTTTTTTTTACTACTGTGCTATTTCGAACAGCATTCCAGTAACTTTTTCCAACCACGACTGAAAGTGTCCTCAATGTATTCAGGCTGCGAACAGACCATGCGAATCTACGATGCCTTATCCATCTTGGGTCTGATCTACCCATTCAGGAAGAGCACGCGTCTTTTGCGAACCGGGACGTTTTTCTGAACCACAACTCCGACTACACTTTTGCGTCGGAAATTCCCTGCATCAGAGAAAGTCCCGGAGACGGGTCCTAGCTCGGCCTTTCCCCCGAGCTGTCTAGTTCCCTGCATGTGGTAGAAGTTTGACCATGCGGAGGCGTTCAGATTGGCCATGTACGTACAATAAAAAAGAACAATCTTATCTGATCAACATCTGCATAACTGGCACAAAAAAATGTAAAAATGATATATATAAATAAACATGTATTCAATAATATAACAAGTATCACAATTCCCACCAACATGAAATACAACGGTGTGAGCCGATACAACTTAATGAAAGTGAATATGTACAATAAGGCCTCCAACATAACAAATAAATAAATACAAAGAAAAATATTTTTGATATTGTGAATTACAGTCAGAAATCAAACAGGTAAATGCCATATAATTTCAATGTCCGATCTTACTCTTGAGAAAATCATCATACTCTCATACTCTGTATCTAACCTTAAAGAAAGGTGCAAGATTATTCAGTGACCAGAGTCAGAGATAAATATTGCATTGCGTTTACCAGCTGGATTTCCGTCTGCTGTCTGTAGATACGTATCATTGAGTCCTTCTCCGTGGATGAAATCAAATTGTGAACCACAAGAACAGGGGTCACATTGCGGGAGTTGGACACTAACATTGCATTACACTCACCTGTTGAATGTCTGACTATAGCTCATTATGAATTGTTTTTGATTTTTCTGGCGTTTTTCTTTTTATGTTATTAAATACATGTTTATTTATGGATATCACTTTTACATTTTTTTGTGCTAGTTACGCAGATGTTGATCAGATAGATTGCTCTTTTTATCGTGAGTTTGCTGTTCTGATCTCCTTTTTGGATTTGGTCGTGTACATACTCTGGAGGGAGTCTACCAGATGCTGTCTCTTAATGTGTTGGTTTGCTCTTGAGGGAGAAAGAAAAATGGAATGCTGAACTGTGCTATCTTCCAGCAGCCCTCGAGCCAATTTTTAACAAGCCCCCTCCGTCTCCGAGAGGCCCCTAAGGTAACCAGAGATCTCAGCCCTGAGACAAGCAGAGCATCGGCCCAGGAGAAAAGGTTTCATTGAAGCAAAGGAGAATGTTCACCAAACCAAAACTCCCCGACAAAGGAAAGCAGAAGAGAACAGATTCGAAACTGGACAGGGAGATGCCAATGCATTCTTATCCTTCTGCCCCCAATACTTACATCAATGCCCTCCAGTTTTTCTACACTGCCAGTGGCCTGCGCCGACTCGGATCCTCACCACCTTCTAGTGCTTTCTTCTCTGTTCAAGGAAAGATTCTTATAGTCAAAGGCTTTCACGGCCGGATTCAATTGGTTGTGGTGGGTTTCCCGGGCTGTGTGGCCGTGGTCTGGTAGATCTTGTAGCCTACATCTGTGGCCGGCATCTTCAGAGGTAAGTCTGTTACACACTGTGGCCAGCGAAACACTGAAATTCTGGACAACTCGGGACGGTTGCTATGTCAGACTACATTGAAATCCACAAAGTCCGCGACAACTTCAACAAGAAGGGAGAGACTCTGAGAATTAACAAAACTTGGCTACCCGTACTTAAAAGCACCAGAATCAAAGGCCAAGGGCATGCTACCCTGTTTCCCCGAATATAAGACATCCCCGGAAAATAAGACGTAGTAGAGGTTTTGCTGAAATGCGAAATATAAGGCATCCCCAAAAGTAAGACGTAGCAAAGTTTTTGTTTGGAAGCACGCCTGACGAACAGAATACAGAAATATAAGACATCCCCTGAAAATAAGACATAGCACATCTTTGGGAGCAAAAATTAATATAAGACACTATCTTATATTCGGGGAAACACGGTAGGTTCATGGACAATGGACTCCACCCAGACACAGGATTTGCATTCACTAATATTGCTGCTGCAGGGAATGCAAATACGAGTGTAAATGGACGGAAAACCCCACCTGCGATACAATGCAGTCAATCACACCTTTGCATAGCAAGTTCCACCCAAACACTTACTGATTGGTTCCCCACCCTGGGACATGGACAATATATACCCTAGTAAACATTCCCTTCTCAGTGGACACAGTGTGTCACAGACTTCTCTCTGTGATACACCTCTGAAGATGCCGGCCACAGATGCAGGCGAAATGTTAGGAACAAGATCTACCAGACCACGGCCACACAGCCCGGGAAGCCCACCACAAAGATTCTTATCGATCACGCCCACCTCGCACCTGACCATTCTCCAAGCCCGGAAGATTTCCAGCTTCAGAGATTCCATCGGTTCCGATGCCGCCCTGGTAAATTCCCACGCTCAGACTCGCAACTTTGTCTCTGCCCCATCTGAGAAGGGGCCGCCCGGGGCAGCCAGAGAAGCTACCCACCTTTACCACGCCGGCATCTGCTCAACGGGACGGCGGGATCTCCTGTTTTTCAGACGACGGGCTTCAACGCCGAAGCGGCATCAGCCCCGGACTGCTCGCTTTCTTTTTCCTTTTTTAAAAAATAAAAACAAAACAATAAGATTACTAGGGGAAAGCATAACCATAGTTTATTTTACCTATGAAATATATTGCTATATTATAAAGAGTAATATTGTAAATTTCAAGTACCTTTTTTTTTTGGTTTTTTGTATCCAGCAAAAGTCGATTTAGACTGGCAGACAGGGGAATCCTTCTCTGCCTGCATGGTTGTTTCTGGAGGACACGTCCGCGGCGGAAGAAAGAGCACGGCGTGTGTCGTAAAGGGGGGGCAGAAACGGTTCCAGGAGAACCAGCCGGGTTCTCCATGTCCATACCAAACGAGAGATCCAAGAACTGGATTCGCACATGTTTGGGGATATGGAGGAATCTTGAATGTCAGGGCCCTGGAACTATGGCCCCTTCCGCACATGCAGAATAACGCACTTTCCATCCACTTTCACAAATGTTTGCAAGTGGATTTTGCTAGTCCGCACAGTGAAATCCAGCTTCCAAGTGGATTGAAAGTGCATTATTCTGCATGTGCGGAAGGGGCCTTAGTTGGCTGCCGTTCTTATTGCATTTGGGGTAGCGAGGAATGTTTGGCTTCTCCTAATCCTGCGGGGAGCAATTGATTCTTCCTGGTACTCCCTTGATGTGGGGCTGGCTGTGTAGGGTTAGGCGCATCACTGGCCCTTTCCCCACTTACCTTTGTCCGAGGGTTGCTGCGCACAATTCCCAGCATGCGGCATCCCTGGCGTGCGCCCGAGCATCCCCATGACCCCGCGCTCTGCGCGGGGGTCATCAAAAGGCACCTCTTGCAAGAGCGCCAGGGATGCCTCGCGCTGAGGGGGTGCGACAGCGGCAGCGTTGGGGTGGCTGCGCTGTCGCCGCCCCTCTTGTGGAGAGTGCCGGGGGACTCCGCGTTACTCTCATCAAGTAGCGCGGGGCTTAAGGTAAGTGGGGAAAGGCCCACTGGCAGCCTGATTTACCTCAGTTTCAGGAGGACAGCCAGGTTGGCCTGCAATAGAAGAGCTGAGTTCAAATCCAGTAAGACCATGTAGGCCAACAACATTTCCGGGGTATAACCTTTCGAGAGTCAAAGCTCTCTGCAAATATCTGACTGAGAGAATTTTGGCCTTCAAAAGCGAAGACTTCTTTTTTTCTTCATCCGGCGTATCCCCGATAACCAATTCCGGCCTTTCTTCTGGCCTCGTTCATCATGTGTTTCTAACGGACTCATTTTATAATTTTTTAACTGTGTTTTAAATTAATCAAATGTTTTGATGTCTTCAATGTTGGTCGCCTTGTGGACCCCGGTTGGGCCACGAGGTGGCCTGAAAATGTTTGAAGTAAATAAACAATATATTGTCGAAGGCGTTCACAGCCGGACTCAACTGGTTGTGGTGGGCTTTCCGGGCTGCGTGGCCGTGGTCTGGTAGATCTTGTTCCTAACGTTTCGCCTGCATCTGTGGCCGGCATCTTCAGAGGTGTATCACAGAGGGAAGTGTGTTACAAGTGAGTTACACACACTCTGTGACACACCGTGTCCAGACTTCCCTCTGTGATGCGCCTCTGAAGATGGCAGCCACAGATGCAAGCGAAACATTAGGAACAAGATCTACCAGATCACGGCCACACAGCCTGGAAAGCCCACCACAACCAGTAAATAAATAATACCCCGCAAGTCTTGTTAGTTTAGAACTGTGGTGGCGAACCTTTGGCACTCCAGATGTTATGGACTACAATTCCCATCAGCCCCTGCCAGCACGGCCAATTGGCAGGGGCTGATGGGAATTGTAGTCCATAACATCTGGAGTGCCAAAGGTTCGCCACCACTGGTTTAGAGACATAGGTGTTGGTCTTCAGCCATTCAGGATGTTGTGGATTGAAGTTCCCATCATCCCCTGCCAGCATCATGCTGGCAGGGGATGATGGGAGCTGTATTCCATAACATCTGGAGGGCTGCAAGTTTGACACCTGTGGTTTAGAGCATGCGACTGGACTTGAATCTGGCTTACGACCTCAGAAGATCGTTCCAGAGTATAGCTGGGTTGCTCTGCAGTAGAATTCAAGTCCAGGAGCACTTCGGAGACCAACCTTCGAGAGCATTGGATTGGCTCAGTTTATAGGGTGCCCTCAAATCTAGGGCTGCCAGCTCCAACTTGGTAAATCCTTGGAGATTTTGGGGGTGCAGGCTTTGGAAGACAGAATTTGGGGAGGAGCGGAAGCGGAAACGGGATATGATTTTTATAGAGTCCGCACTCCAGAGCGGCTGTTTTCTGCAGGTGAACTAATCCCCGATGCCTGGAGATCGGTTGTAATTCTGCGAGGTCTCCAGCCACCACCTGGACTTAGGAGACCCCATATTTAGGGTTATGAGGGCCAGGTTTGGGATCTGAGGAGGCTCTGAGCTCCTCGGAGGGAAGAGCATCTAGAAAAATATGGTTTTTCTCTTCCCCCAGTGGAGGCATATCACAGGGTGCCGCTCGCTGCCTTGAAGAAACCCAGGAGAGAAACCATTATCCGCCGTTTCTCCTTTCCCGGCTGACTTGTCCTCCCTAACAGCCGAGTGGCACTTTCTCCCTTTCAAAGGACCATCGGGGGTCTCTCCCTCCCCGCCTCTGACTCCAGATCCTTCTTTTTAATAGGGCAGGGCTTCGGGGACCAGCCGAGCACAGCTGGAGCTCTCCGCTTCGCTTCTCTCCTCGAGCACTTCACCACCGCTTCAGCTTGAGACTTTGCCCAATGGAGTTGCCCCTTTGACCTAGATTGGCGGTGCAAAATAAGCGTTTAAGTCGGCTTAAGTGCCGGAACTCTGATTTGCAATTTCATTACTACGGAAGTGTTTTTGTGTTTTGGGGGGGGGGGAAAGGCTTCACTTCTCTCGCTAGTGGATTGCGTTCTAACCTGCTCTGTATGGTCTCTCTTCCCTCCCCCTGACACCGGATCAGGGGCCCATGGGCAGAGGTGGGATCCAGCAGGTTCTCACAGGTTCCCGAGAGCAGGTTACTAATTATTAGTGTGTGCCGAGAGGGGGTTACTAATTGGTGATTTTGCCACGGGATTTTTGCCTTAGTTCCGCCCCTCCTCTCAGCAGTAGCGCGCAGAACTTGAAGCAGTCTAGCAGGAGGTGCACCGGCAGGCAGCCTGCTTCAAGGTATCTTCAAGCTCTCGGGCCTATGATTCCAAGGTGCAGCGGCTGCATCCTGCTACAGCTCCCTCGCCTATGAATGCCCCGCCACTCTTGGAATGCCTGGTCACTTCCCATCGCGCCTCCGCGCCCAGCCCCATTGGCACTACGCCACAGTTTGAATCCCACCACCATGGGAACCTGTTACTAAAATTTTTGGATCCCACCACTGCCCGTGGGGATGTGGGGTATCCCATGTCCCCAGGCGCACACCATGTCATCATGTGGGGGGGAACCGGGTGCTGGCTGGGTCCCTGTGCCCGACCTTTCCTACAGTGCAGCGGCCTGGCCAGTACCTGGCAGCTCCCCGTGTGCTGGGATGGTGTATGCCACCTACGCAGACTAGCTCCCCACTCCACCCAGGAGGATAGGGAGGGCAGGAGTCTGGCCCGGCCACCGAAGCCCGGGTGCATTCTGGCCGCCTCCTGCAAGCCGGCTCCTGCCCTCCCTAGGGAGACTGGGGGGCAGGGCCCAGCGGCAGGCAGCCCAGGTGGGCACCGTGGCAGCAGGCCGGCCCCAGGTGTTGCCCCGGGCACCATTTCTCTCCAGTATGCCTCTGCCCTGAATTGCTGCTGGATTGGGCCCAGACGATCGAGGGCAAGGGAAGGGACGAGAGAGGATGCTGAAGAAATCGGCCGGTTCCAGCATCTAAGAGCGGATGGTGTCCTGCCCAGAGAGGAATTTCCCACCCATTCATCTCCTTCCAGGCAGTTCCTAGTCCTGTGTGGCTAACTGCTGTGGACGGTGTCAACTCCTTCGCTCGAATTCGCTCAATTCTCGCTTTTGTTCAATTCCCTCAATCTGGGCCATAATGGCAAAGGGCTTTTCTGGATCACTGTGTTGTCCCTCTCAGACTGCTGTCCCACTATTAGCTAAGTCCCCTACCTGGCCCTATTAAATTGCTTCTACATGACTATTTTCTGGTTAAGATGGTCGCTTGCCCTTGCTGGGAAAAGAGGAATTGTCGAAGGCTTTCACAGCCGGATTCATCTAGTTGTGGTAGGTTTTCCAGGCTGTGTGGCCGGTGTCTGGTACATCTTGTTCCTAACGTTTCGCCTGCATCTGTGGCCGGCATCTTCAGGTGGGGACAATCAGAGGGAAGTCTGTTACACACAAGTGTTTTTACACAAGTGTGTAACAGGCTTCCCTCTGTGATACACCTCTGAAGATATGTGCGACAGACTTCCCTCTGTGATACACCTCTGGAGATACCAGCCACAAATGCAAGTGAAACGTTTGGAACAAGATCTACCAGACCACAGTCACACAGCCCGGAAAACCCACAACAACCAAAAGGGGAATTGTGTCTCAGTGCAAGCATTGTATGCGATCAACCAGCACAGACTGGGCCTGTCGTTTCCAATGCCCCGTGCTCTCACTGCCTCACTCAGCTGTGCCTCAATTGCACGGCTTGCCAAATTTCCAGCGAGTTGTCACAGGGGATGCGGGCTGGCAGGAGACCCCCGCGGGTGGGGCGGGCAAAGACGGCCTCGCCTGCTCTTCCGCCTTGAACGGCAGCTCTTTGCGCTGATCTGTGGCCAGGTGGCTTTTTTCACAGCCTGGAAATGAGAACCGGCACCAGCCGATGGGCATTAAGTCAAGTGGCTGTTAAGCGCACAAGAGCAGAGGCCAATTAAAAAGTTGGCGACCCTGCACACTGGAGTTCAGCGTTGGCAGGTGAGCCACGAAATGTGTTTTGTTCTGCTAGATTGGGAACAAATTAGGCGAGGATGCAGGGTTTCGGGCTGTTCCTGGAAGGACTATATAATATCCTGGCAGGGACAAAAATTAAAATGGACAAAGAAGCAATGGTTTAATGTATTGTCAAAGGCTTTCACGGCCAGAATCACAGGTGCCAGGGATTGGAAGGTCATGTTCCAGCAGCACTTCTGGGCTCTGTAGGGGAGCCGAGCCTGGTATCAGAGGATCTGATAGAATGGAAAGCAAGTGGAGGTATACGGTGAGGTCAGAAAGTTCTGCTGAAAATAGGATGTGAGTCACAAAGAAGTTCAGTCAGAGGTAACAATGAAGATAGCAATAGGTCGGTCAGAATCGGATCTTCGAATAGAGTAGTCCTGTCTTTTGTTTCTTTGATTGATATTGTCTATAGTTGTCCTGTGTTTGTGTAGAGCACTCATTTTCAGTGACAAATCAAGACAGTGACAAATCAGCTCCACACAAACACAGGACAACTATATAGACACACAATCAAAGGAAACAAAGACCAGGGATAATTTCTTATTCAGGATCCAACCATTCCACCTATTGACCTTTTGCTATCTTCATTGTTACTCCCAGGTTACAGACTTCTTGTGAGACTTCAGCATACCCAGGCTAATGGTCTTATTCAGGAGGGCCCCACCTTTGACCTCACAGTATATATATCTAACTTGCTTTCTATCTTGGCCTACTATCAGATCCTCTGAAGATGCCAGCCCCAGATGCAGGCGAAACGTCAGGAGAGAGTGCTGCTAGAACACGGCCATACAGCCCGGAAACCACACAGCACCCAAGCAATGGTTTGTACTGGAAAAGCAGCAATAGCTTGTACTGGCTCATATGACACTTGCTGATCATGGCAACTGACTCGCAAGAGAATTAAGACTTTAGGACTTCAGCTGCGCTTTTTTCTCGGTCCCCTTTCTCCCCGAGCAAGTGATAAGGTTGCCAACTTACCACTGTCCTGGTTTGCTCCTGTGCCTTTTGCTGCAACTTGCTCTGCAAAGGTATTGCTTCCAGGGTGAGGGAAACGAAAAGTTCTCCCCATCTCGCAGGTAATGCAGGTCAGGCCTTTCTTGAAAAAAGCCAGGGCTGTGGCCTCTCGTTACATGATAAATACTATGCTTTAGCCCCGGGCTTTGGTGTGGGAGAGTCAGCCGCACTTGTGACAAATCAGGGTAGAGGGGCTGCAGCTAGAACTACAATCCTGAGGCCTCTCCTGGCAAGGCGGCAGAGCCGGTCGACGAAATGCCGGACTCCGTCCCCAGAAACAACCATGCTCGAATTAAAAAAACAAAAAACGAAACCTAATGGCTTTAACCTGTTCACTGTAAAGAAAAACAAAGGAAAAATATAAAAAGTGCCTTGGATTTTAATCTCAAGAGGTCGGTCTACGCGTCTTTTACCTATGCGGGTGTGTAAGTCATGTAGATGCCTACATAAGAGGAGACCTGCACCGAAAGCGAAAACGTGTTAGACAGCCCTGCTATAAAAGGCTTTGAAACCGTCTCTCTCGCCTCCGTCTCTGCTCTGTCTGCGCTTTCGTTGGGAAGGAGGGGTCCTTTCGGTTCTCCTGTGCTTGGGAGAGATCCATCCTTTTCCTGCATCTTTGCAGGCGCAGCAGTGGCGTAGTGGTGAAGAGCAGGTCCACTCTAATCTGGAGGAACTGGGTTTGGATTTCGTCTGGCTTCTGCCACTCGAGCTGTGGAGGCTTATCTGGGGAACCAGATTACCTTTATGCACGCCAACACATGCCAGCTGTGGGTGGACCTTTGGGCTAGTCTGCTCATGTTCTTTAAGACGTGCTTCTCTCAGCCCCCCCCCACCCACCTCACAGGGTGTTTGTTGGGGGTGGGAGGGAAATTAGATTGTCAGCCCCTTTGAGTCTCCTTGCAGGAGAGAAAGGTAGGGATATAAATCTGGTTTCTGCCTTGTGTTTATAGACCACCTGTCTGTCAAGGTAGCTGACATAGCTGACAGTTAAACCGTGTGGGTCTTCATTTGGGGCAGTGGTCTTCAATCCCCAGGTTGCATTCTTTGGAAAGGGGATGGGGACTGTAGGTTGGGGCCACTCCCAAGCCACCTTTTTAATTCATTATGTAGTTATATGCCAAATTTGCGTCCCACCCTATCACAACGGCCTAAACGGCGAACCGTTTTAACCGAGCGTTACAAAAACGCATTATAGCAACACGGGAACCACCGACTGAAATACAAGTTTGAAAGTGCAGAAAAACCATAATTAGAACCTGTGGCAGGAAATGGATTTGCCCGTTGGTGGAAGAGAGGAACAGAAGAAAACAGATGAATCTCCCTGGGGAGTTTGGGAGCTACCACCAAGAAGGCCCTCTTCCAGATTTGCGCCTGCCTAACCTCAAAATGCAAGGAGCAGCTGAAACAGGGTCTTAGAAGATCCGAGTTCCCAGGTAGGTCCATATGGGATTAGGTGGTCCTTTTGGGGCGAAGGCCCCGCGGCAGGTGGGCAGGGCTAGAGCTCAGAATGATGTCGTGGTTAAGAGCAGGGGGCCTCTAATCTGGGGAACCGGGTTGGATTCCCCACTCCACATAGTGGCAGACTTCAATCTGGCGAGCCAAATTTGTTTCCCCGTTCCTACATTCCTGCTTGGGATCTAGTCCCCAGCTCTTCAAGTGACTCCTCTCAGCCCCACCTGCCTCTGGCCACAAGGAGTCTAGTCAGAGAGGAAGGGAAAAGAGTTGGTAAGCCCCCTTGAGTCTCCTTACAGGAGAGAAGGTGGGGTGTAAATGCAAACTCCTCTTCAAGCGTGCCATACTTTCTGCCTCTCTGCACAAAGCTGTAGCCGGACGCAGGCCTAGTTAAGTGCAGCGGGTTCAGAGTTTTCCTCCACATCTCAGAGACTTGGCATGGTCATACCTTATGGAGGAGAAGTTGATGTATGGCTACCAATCTTGATCCTCCTTGATCTTGTTGGAAGTGAAGGACTTACACTGTTAAGCACTATTTCCCTGCCTCAACTCCACAGAGAGGGGGTTTTACTCAGAGAGCCAGTGGCTAGAGAGGCACCTTGGATTTGACACCTTACTCTATCATGCTGGTTCTATCCCTTGATGTTAAACTGGATAATTTCCTAGGGACTTCCCTTCCTTCCTGGACTTTTCCTCGACCCCTTTCCTCCCTTCCTTTTTGTTCCTACCATGTCAGGCATTTGGATGGTCTCGAACCATCTCCATCCAGCTAGGTTGATAGTATAGTGACTCTATCGACCTAACTCCCTTTCTATGTATCCAGAATGGAGTTCACTAATAAATACTCTTTTGTTAGATTAGAAACTACACCTGACTCCTAAATTTCTTTGTGTAAGCTTGCCGCGACGCTAGATCCATCACGCGACGACGCACACGCAGGTGTAAGGGCTTGCCAGCTCCTAGCCACCTCGTGCCGCCTTGCTAATCCTAATTTATAAGGGATAATCTCCAACCACCAGGAGCACTTATCCCCAGATCTCAGATTGCAAATGTTTTAGCATACCAGGTGCTCGGGAGGCAGAGCCGCAGAAGGCTACAGCTTTCACCCCCTGCATATGAGCCCTTAAAGGCACCTCCAGGGCTACCGGTGAAAGTAGCAGAGTGCTGGACTAGATGGACTCTGGTCTGATCCAGCAGGCTCTTCCTTACCATTGCTGTACCTACAGCTCTCTTCCTGACGCTCAGCTACCTGTGTCTGGATCCCGCAGCGTGCTGCCTCAGCTCCTTGGAAGCCGGGCAGGATTAACACATGCAGATATCGATTTATTTTCTTGTATGTTGAGGCTACCTTTCCCAGGGACTCTCCCAGCTTCTTTCATCATTCTCCTTCTGTATCCTCACACAACGGGAACCCCAAGTGCAGGTAGGCTAGGCTGAGAGAGTGTGTATGGACCCAAAGTCAGCCTCATTGAGCTTCCACGGGCAGTGTCGGACTCCAACCCAACCCCGTGATCCCGCTGTGATAATTACGCTGCTTCACTGCAGAGAGAGGGATTGCTTCTGCCTCCAAAGACCGACCCTTCCCTGGGCAGGCACGTTTTCCCGCCTTTTCTACCCACTGTGTGACTGGGCCTATCACACGCTCTCAGCCTCGCCTAGAGAGGTGGGATCCAGCAGGTTCCCCTCACAGGTTCCCGGCAGATAGGTGACCACCATTTGTGTGTGCCTTAGAGGGGGCTACCTTAATGTGATTACGTCACTTGATTTTTTTGCCTTAGTTAATGCCTCCTCTCAGCAGTAGCTGCAGAACTTGAAGCAGTCTAGCAGGAGGTGCACCGGGCGGGCATGGCAGCCTCATGCGCTCGCGCATTCGCTTTCCTCACCAAGGACTGGCGAGGGCAGCTGCTAACTCAGCTACAGCCCTTGCCACTCCAGGGAATGCCCGCCACGCCACATCAGTAAGGTACCTCGCTTCAGCCCCATGCTGGCACCACGCCACAGCCTGAATCCTACCACCATGGGAACCTTCCAGCTACTAAAATTCTTTGCATCCCCACCACTGGGCATCGCTCCTACCCACGGGGCTATCGTGAGGAAAATGGAGGAGGCGGAGGGTTGATGTTCTGGAGACGCATTTTAGTCCCCATGGAGAGGAAAAACAGGAAGTGAATAAATGCAAAAGGCATGCAATGGCCGGAGAGTGGGTTGCAGCAATCCTTACGTGCTGCTGAGTCACGGTGAAATACCACCTTCACTCCCATCCTTTCAATCCAGCAATGACGCTTACAGTGTTTGGCTAGGATCTGGGAAGACCCGTGTTCAAATCCTCACCATGCCAGGAATTTCAGTGGGCAATCCTGGCCTTTCACGTTCTCTTTCCTCCTCTTACCTCGCAGGGCCTTTGTGAGGGTGCAGGAACAAGACGGGACACATCGGAGCCACTCCAAACTTCTCTGGGGAGAGGTAGGCAGAGGTGGATCCAGCAGGCTCTCACAGGTCTCCAGAGCAGGTTACACAATTTTGTGTGCGTGCCGGCAGGGGGTTACCAATGGGTGATTGTGCCCTCGCGGATTTTTGCCTTAGCTACGCCTCCTCCTCAGCAGTAGCGTGCAGAACTTGAAGCAGTCTAGCAGGAGGTGCACCGGCGTGCGTGGCAGCCTGCGCCTGCGTGCATTCGTTTCCCGCCCAAGGACCGGCGCAGCGGCTGCGTCCTTGCCACAGCCCCGCCCAGGAATGCCCGGCCACACCCCCATCGTGCCCCGCCCAGCCCCATTGGCGCTACGCCACAGTTTGAATCCCACCACCATGGGAACCTGTTACTAAAATTTTTGGATCCCACCACTGGAGGCAGGGTAGTAAAAGATTATATCGCTAGCAGTAGCCTTCGAAGCATAAGGAAAGGCGCGTGAACTCGATTCTGTGGTTCTAGAGATGGCCGGTGTTTTTTGCTAGAAAAGAAGAAGAGTTTGGATTTATATCCCCCCCTCTCTGTCCTGTAAGGAGACTCAAAGGGGCTCACAATCTCCTTTTCCCTCTCTCCACAACAGACACCTTGTGAGGCAGGTGGGGCTGAGAGAGTTCAGAGAGAACTGTGACTGACCCAAGGTCACTCAGCAGGAATGTAGGAGTGGGGAAACACATCTGGTTCACCAGATACGCCTCTGCCGCTCAGGTGGAGGAGTGGGGAATCAAACCCGGTTCTCCAGATTAGAATCCACCTGCTCTTAACCACTACACCGGTCGGTGAGCAAGAAGCAGTGGGCATGGGGTGGGGGGCGAATAGCTGCCGTTCACTCCAGCTGTATTGGAGCATTTCACTGAGCAACTCAGATCAGGTAAAGTGGATGTTTTGATTCCTCGAGTGGTCTTTGTCTTTACACCTATGTAGTCAAATTCTGTGCTCTTGGACCCAGGCAGAAGAGACGGAATCGATGAAGGTATTGGGCTTAATTTACTTCCAACGGTCCTTTTCCCCATCCTTTCCCCATCATCGCGGGCTGCTTCATAAACATTCCAACGACGCAGAATTTTTTGGTGGAGGGGGGGTGAGGTAAACATTTCTGGGTATTCGCGGCAAAGGTCTGAAAACAGCGACCGGTGCGAAAACATCGGCACGATTTGTCGGCGGCGTCACCAGTTCTTTGGGTGGAGTTTTTTTTTTAATTTGAAATTTGCTCTTGGATTAAAGATGAAGTCAAGGTCTGAAGTCTCCTCACAAAACCCGCTTGCTCTGTCCCCTGAAACACAGCGTCTTGGTTTATCTCTCTGCCTTAAATCCTGAATCTGTAGTCAAAAGATTTCTCAGCTCACACATAACGGCTGTTTTGATTGTGGGAAACGAGGAAGGGGTCTCTGGCAGGACCCAGAAAAAACACCTCTGGTTCCTCTGCGACACTCGGAGTGGCCACTCTGCTGTTTAAATGCTCTTGTTAGAGCAGCAGCATGAGGGAGGTTAAGAGAGCTCGTATCTAATCCTGGAGGAACTGGGTTTCATCTCCCAGCCTGTCACGCCTGAGCTGTGTGGGAGGCTTATCTTGGGAATTAGACACTCCCCCACACACCAGCTAAGGACCTTTGGGCTAGTCAGCTGTTTCTCCGAGTTCTCCCTCAGCCCCACCTACCTCACAGGGTGGGGGGAAGGGCAAGGAGATTGTAAGCCCCTTTGAGCCTCCTGCAGGAGAGAAAGGGGGGATATAAATCCAAACTATTATTATTATTGTTGTTGTTGTTGTTGTTATTATTATCATTATCATTATTATCATTATCATCATTATTATTATTATTATTATTATTATTATTATTATTATTATTGTTATTATTATTATTATTATTATTATTCAATTTGGTATACCGCCCCATCCCCGAAGGGTACATCAACATAAAATACAATAACACTTTATTTGTTGACAGGAAGAAAGTATGGTGTTGGAAGAGAGTATTATGGATACCATGGACCGGCAAAAAGACAAATAAGCTAAAATGATTACACTGAGGCTATCGCTTTCACATCCTGCATGTGAGCTCCCAATGGCACCTGGTGGGCCACTGTGAGTAGCAGAGTGCTGGACTAGATGGACTCTGGTCTGATCCAGCAGGCTCGTTCTTATGTTCTTATGTTACACTGAGAAGATAAGAGTCACTGGAAAGGACAATAATGCTAGGAAAAGTAAGGCAGCAGGAAAAGAGGAAAACCCAACATGAGACTGACTGACTCAGCATCATCAAAAACCTTTAATGGCATATCAAAATGCTTACAGCACATGGACTGCTAGATAAAATTACCAAACATACAACTCTTACTCATAACATACAATGAAGACATACAATCAAATATACAAACATATACTAGAAACCATCAAGGATGTAGCGGCTGGGGGGGTTATTAACCCTTCACTCGTCAGTTTATGTCATCCAGTTATATTGGCTTCCTCCTCTTGGAATTAATCCGCAATGTGCTATCGGGATATCGGTTGAAATGGCATGTGGTCCACAGGCATCTTGTGGGAGGAACTCACCAGTCTTGGGGTCTTCTAATCCCACGGCCCCTCCAGGAAGTTCATATGGACTACAATTCCATCAGCCCCTGCCAGCATGGCCAATTGGCAGCACTGGTGGGAGTTGTGGTTCACGAACATCTGGCAGGCCATAGGTTGGAGGCCCCTGATCTAGACAGATGTTTGCTGTGCTTGCAAAAGAAAACTGCCTTCTTCCTGCAGGCCCCGCTTCAGCTAGGAAATTGGACAACGTTCCACGCGGCTTTTGGGGATCAGCTATTTCCGGCCTTAGAGAAGGGTTTAAAGCAGGGATCTGCAACCTGCGGCTCTCCAGATGTTCATGGACTACAATTCCCATCAGCCCCTGCCACCATGGCCAATTGGCAGGGGCTGATGGGAATTGTAGTCCATGAACATCTGGAGAGCCGCGGGTTGCAGACTCCTGGTTTAAAGGCATGTTTGTATGCTTGGGAGGGCCACTCTGGGGGATATTTTGCCCCAAGTCCTCCAAACAAGGAATCAGAAGTCAATGCCTTGTGCCACCGTCCCTCAGGAGTGACCCACAGCCCGGCCCCCTGTGGTCCGTTTCCCCAAGTCCTTGAAAAACCTCCGTTTTGGCTAAATCGGATTTCCTAGGAAATCAAGTGGGGGAGGAAGGACGGCACGTAGAGATCGGCTCAGGCTCTTAATCAATTTAGAAGCAAATGTTAACACTGAGCTGGCACGCCTGAGGATGAAAACAGAATGAAATCGAGGATTAGAACAGGCTCCTACGCGGGGGGACATTCACCCTCACGGAAATCGTTCCCTCGGGAATGGAAATCCAAAGCAGGGACTTGCTAACTATCCTTCCCTGAGCCTAGGTCCCAAACTGCCCCTTGGAGAATAAACTCTGCCCTTTTTGAACGACGGGGATCTGGGAACAGAATTTTCTGACCTATAGATGCTTAATTGATTTGCAATTAATTGATTTAATTACAAATCCAGCATGTCATCTGAA
This sequence comes from Sphaerodactylus townsendi, assembly GCF_021028975.2. Lineage (NCBI taxonomy): Eukaryota > Metazoa > Chordata > Lepidosauria > Squamata > Sphaerodactylidae > Sphaerodactylus > Sphaerodactylus townsendi. The sequence continues at coordinate 8,686,838 of NC_059425.1, read as the reverse complement.
GAGGAGGATGAGGATGAAAATCCAGCCCATCAGAAGAAGAGGAGGAGGAGGAGTAGTAGTTTGGATTTATATCCCCCCTTTCTCTCCTGTAAGGAGATTCAATCTCCTTTCCCTTCCCCTCTCCCACAGCAAACACCCCGTGAGGTGGGTGGGGCTGAGAGAGCTCCAAAGAACTGTATGTAGCCCAAGATCACCCAGCTGGCATGTGTTGGAGTGCACAGTCTAATCTGGTTCACCAGATAAGCCTCCACAGCTCGAGCGGGGAATCAAACCCAGTTCTCCAGATTAGAGTGCACCTGCTCTTAACCACTAAGCCATGCTGGCTCTGGGAGGTGTGGAATTCAATGTGGGTTTACTACTAAACCCAGGAAGGGGGTGGCGTGGTATAGCTTGACCGCACCAGATCTTCTGAGCGAGGACAGTACTTGGATGGGAGACTGCCGAGGAAAGCTCTCCAGGGAAAGGCTTGCCTCGAAAGCCCCTTCTTGGGGTTGCCATGCATTGGCTGTTGTGGGTTTTCTGGGCTGGGTGGCCTTGGTCAGGTAGTTTCTGCTCCCAGACGCTGGGCACACAGCCCAGAAAACCCACAACAGCCAGTTGATTCTGGCCGTGAAAGCCTTCGATAGTGTATTGCCATCAGTTTTTATATTTTTTTTATTATTGGGTTTTGCATACCACCCTACCCTCGAAGGGCTCTGGGCGGTGCACAACACAGTTGCACGACAAAATACAACCAAAACAGATGGAGCAAATAAGCAAAATACAGGATAACAAATAACACAGGCTCCGTTAACTAAAAAATACTAAAAATCCATTAAAATACAGCAGTCGGTACAATAAATCGGCATCCAGCAATAAAACCCTTAGTAAAACCCTCCCAAGGAGGGGGCAACGGTGGGTCCCACTGACGTTAAAGGGACCCCAGTTGCTTATAACTTGATGGCACTGATGTAACAACAACAAAGAACCTTTATTGGCATAACAACATTATATACACAGATCCACTTAACCAAGTAGAGGGAAACTAAAATAAATGTACAGGTAGAGAAGGCTGATGTTCAGGATTTGCTCCTAAAGCGCTGTTTTATATACAAATCCAAAAATTTGGTGACTGCATCGTTTGCATCACTACTGGGGCTGTCCAACAGAAAGGTAATCTTTTGCAAGTCAGATGCATACCCTTTTTTGAGTAGCAGAGGTGACAAGTATTTGACTCTGGGTACTGTGTAAAGTGGACAATAAAGTAAAATATGGTCTATAGAGTCAGCACAATTCCCGTTGCATATGCATAGCCTTTGGCAGTAAGGGATTTTAGTGAATCTCCCTGTTGATACGACTGATGTAATACTAAGCCCACTGCACCTAGATCATAGAATCATAGAGACATAAGAGCATAAGAAAGACCCCAAAGGGCCATCCAGCCCAACCCCCTGCCGTTCAGGAACACCCAATCAAAGTGCTCCTGACAGATGGCCATCCAGCCTCTCTTTGAAAACCTCCGAAGAAGGAGACTCCACCACGCTCCGAGGTAGTGCATCCCACCGTTGAACAGTCCTTTCTGATGGATTCTTGAAAGCTTAAAGCTTGGACATCTTGTTGATCTTCAAAGAGACCTGGATCTTGATCTTTAAATTCATTGTGACTTCGTTCCCCTGAGAGTAAACCATAGGGCCCCTCATGCAAACAGTTGACTGGTGGGCCTTTGCTAGAGGAACGTCTCTCTTCCCTGATAGCTGTCCTTGGTGCTGAAGTTCCTGCCTCTAACCAGCCAGCCATAATTGACTCTCCATCAGCCAAATCTTCTTCCCCACAGGGCTCCACAGGGCCCACAACAAGGGCAATACCCAGAATAATATGCAACGCCAGCATGGTTAAAAGAGGCGGACTCTAATCTGGAAAACCAGTTTGAATCCCCTGCTCCTCCACATGAGCAATGGATTCTAAACTAGGTTCAATTCCCTGCTCCTCCACATGAAGCCTGCTGGGAAACCTTGGGCCAGTCTCAGTCATCTCAGAACTCTCTCAACCTCACAAGGTAAACATTTGTGGACGGGGGGAGGCGATTGTAAGCCACTTCGAGACTCCTTACAGTAGAGAAAGCAGCATATAAAAACCAACTCTTCTAACTTTTGAAGAAGAAGATTTTGGATTTGTATCCCTGCTTTCTCTCCTGTAAGGAGGCTCAAAATGGCTTGCAAACTCCTTTCCCTTCCCCCCTCGCAACAAATACCCAGGAAGATTTTGGATTAGTATCCCCCCTTTCTCTCCTGGAAGAAGGAGGAGGAGGAGGAGGAGGAGGAGGAGGAGGAGGAGGAGGAGGAGGAAGAGGAAGAAGAAGAAGAAGAGGAGGAGGAGTTTGGATTTATATCCCCCCTTTCTCTCCTGCAGGAGACTCAAAGGGGCTTACAATCTCCTTGCCCTTCCCCCCTTACAACAAATATCTTGTGAGGTAGGTGAAGCTGAGAGAGCTCCAAGAAGCTGTGACTAGCCCAAGGTCACCCAGCTGGCGTGTGTGGGAGTGTACAGGCTAATCTGAATTCCCCAGATAAGCCTCCACAACTCAGGAGGCAGAGCTGGGAATCAAACCCCGTTCCTCCAGATTAGATACATGAGCTGTTAACCTCCTATGCCACTGCTGCTCCCAAAATGGCTTGCAAACTCCTTTCCCTTCCCCCCTCACAAAAAAATACCCAGGAAGATTTTGGATTTGTGTCTCCCCTTTCTCTCCTGTAAGGAGACTCAAAGGGGCTGACAATTTCCTTTCCCTCCCCCCCCCCAACAAACACCCTGCGAGGTGTGTGGGGCTGAGAGAGAGCTCCGAAGAGCTGTGACTAGCCCACGGTCACCCAGCTGGCATGTGTTGGGAGTGCACAAGCTAATCTGGTTCCCCAGATAAGCCTCCACAGCTCAAGTGGCAGAGCGGGGAATCGAACTTGGTTCTCCAGATTAGAGTGCACCTGTTCTTAGCCACTGCACCACTCCTGCTCTCCTGGAGTCCGACAGGGCCTAGTGTTGGAGTGCACAAGCTAATCTGGTTCACCAGATAAGCCTCCACAGCTCAAGTGGCAGAGCGGGGAAATCAAACCCGGTTCTCCAGATTAGAGTGCCACCTGCTCTAGCCACTGCACCACTCCTGTTCTGGAGTCCCATGTGGGCTCAGTGTTGAGGCATGCCAATCTGGTTCACCAGATGCTTCCCCCACACAGCCTGGGCAAGTGGCAGAGCGGGGAAATCAAACCCAGTTCTCCAGATTAGAGTGCCACCTGCTCTTCACCACTACGCCACGCTGGCTCTCTTTTGAAGTGACGGATGAAGTCAGAGCTGAGCTACGGCGCTGCTCATTTTTATAACATTAAGGGTCGTTGAAAGCATTGGCCAGACTTTCCTTTCCGGCTCCCTCGTGGCCGTTGAAAGAAATGAGTGATGAATGCCGGGCTTTGAAGAAGAAGCGGGAGGGGGGGGGGGGAGAGGAAGCCAAGCAGGTGCTGTATCTATTCTTGGTCGAAATGTCAGCAACAATTACTCTCTTGAGGTGTTCGGGGAGAAGCTGGGGGGAAGGCAGCTGTCTCGTTCCAAAGCCACCTATGCCCGGCGGTAAAACGGGGTGACATTTTCACAGGAAAGGAAAACACGCTCGGATGCTTCGAACGCAGCCTGGGTTGGAACTGAAGATGGGCCCATCTGGCGGCTGCCGACCAGACACTCACAGAGGCCTGTAGAAGCTCTTCTGTTGCTGTTACGGCTCAGCCTGGCCTAGCTGGGGACCCCTGGGAGGAAGACATAAGAACATAAGAACAAGCCTGCTGGATCAGACCAGAGTCCATCTAGTCCAGCTCTCTGCTACTCGCAGTGGCCCACCAGGTGCCTTTGGGAGCTCACCTGCAGGAGGTGAAAGCAATGGCCTTCTGCTGCTGCTGCTGCTCCCAAGCACCTGGGCTGTCAAGGCATTTGCAACCTCAGATCAAGGGGGATCAAGATTGGTAGCCATAGATCGACTTCTCCTCCATAAATCTGTCCAAGCCCCTTTTAAAGCTATCCAGGCTAGTGGCCATCACCACCTCCTGTGGCAGCATATTCCAAACACCAATCACACGTTGCGTGAAGAAGCGTTTCCTTTTATTAGTCCTAATTCTTCCCCCCAGCATTTTCAATGGATGCCCCCTGGTTCTAGTATTGTGAGAAAGAGAGAGAAATTTCTCTCTGTCAACATTTTCTACCCCATGCATAATTTTATAGACTTCAGTCATATCCCCCCTCAGACGTCTCCTCTCCAAACTAAAGAGTCCCAAACGCTGCAGCCTCTCCTCATAAGGAAGGTGCTCCAGTCCCTCAATCATCCTCGTTGCTCTTCTCTGCACTTTTTCGATCTCTTCGATATCCTTTTTGAGGTGAACTGAACACAGGACTCCAAGACTCAGTTTTGGTTCCAGATCCCCAGGTACCATCTGCAAATACAGAGCCCTGTAGGACCAGGTCTAGAGGCTCCGACAGAGCAGGCAGGCAAGGATCCACAGCCTGGCCCAAGCCCTGAGATTCCTCAGCCAGGGTCTAGCTCTGAGACTCTTCCACCTCTTCGAGGAGCAGCAGTGGCGTAGTGGTTCAGAGCAGGTGTCCTCTAATCTGGAGGCACTGGGTTTGATTCCCTGCTCTGCCGCCTGAGCAGTGGAGGCTTCTCTGGTGAACTCGATGTGTTTCCGCGCTCCTGCATTCCTGCTGGGTGACCTTGGGCTAGTCCCAGTTCTCTCTGAACTCTCTCAGCCCCACCTGCCTCACAAGGTGTCTGTTGTGGGGAGAGGTAGGGAAAGGAGCTTGTCAGCCACCTTGAGCCTCCTTACAGGAGAGAAAGAAGAAGAAGAAGACTTTATTTACAATCAATGACCAGATATATTACAAATCTCCAAAATCTCTACAACAAAACAGGAATGCAGATCTCTCTCCCGTATTCCAGCACTATCCATCTATATATCATTCTACTTTGTAAACACACCAAAACAGCATAAAAAATACTAAACAAAACAAAAATATCTAAGGGGGATACCATATTCAGATCATTTTTTTTCTTTTTCATAATGCATAGACAGAATTTTGCGACCCCTTTAGTAATATTCTCCTTCTTATCTTGTAACAGTTTTTCACGACAAACTTGATCAGAACGATATGTCATTTTGTGTAGTAGACGTGACAGGCATTTTTTCCCTTGCCTCCTCATAAAGGGGACACTTTAATAACATATGCTCGACCTTGGGCCAGTCCCAGTTCTCTCTGAACTCTCTCAGCCCCACCTGCCTCACAAGGTGTCTGTTGTGGAAAGAGGAAGGGAAAGGAGCTTGTAAGCCACCTTGAGTCTCCTTACAGGAGAGAAAGGTGGAGTATAAATCTAAACTCCTCCTCCTCCTCCGCAGCGAGCCAGAAGGAACCCTGCCAGCCCTCTCTCTCTCTCTCTCTCTCTCTCTCTCTCTCTCACACACACACACACACACACACACACATCTCCAGAGCTCCAGGAGCAACACAGGAGGAGACGCAGTAGCAGGTTAGCAGCCACGAGGTGAGCTGACTTGGATACTAAGGCCCTACAGGAGCCAGACTAGAGTAACCCAGCTGCAAGAGATGATTGCACAAGGGAACGGGAGGCCAGCTCTAAAAGAGAGGCTGCAGCTGAGCTAGCTTGCGGCAGCAACGTTGTGGCTCAGTTTGCAGGTCGCCGTCTCTGTTCCTGGCCTTGCGCGCTCATTAAACCACGGCACCCGCTGAATCGCTGCGTCCGGACTGCCTGTCGGTTCTTGAGGGCCGGTCTGCGACAGCTGCCCTCTTCCCACCTGCAACTGGCCTCCAGACACTGGAACAGAGGAGGCTGCCAGATACTGTCTATTAGTCTCGGCACGTCAGCATTGTGTACTCTGACTCGCTGCAGCGAGCCAAGGTTTGGGCAAAAGCACAGCCGGGGTCAGCAGCCTTCTGCTCTGCAGCCAAACCTGGCTCGGTACAGAATGAATCGTAGAGTTGGAAGAGACCCCCAAGGGCCATCCAGTCCGACCCTCCGGCCATGCAGGAAGACACGGTCAAAGCACCCCTGACACCAGCCTCTCCTTAAAAACCTCCAAAGAAGGAGACTCCAGGACTCTCCAAGGTAGTGCATTCCACTGTCCAACAGCTCTGACAGCCAGGAAGTTCTTCCTGATGTTTAGGTGGAATCTCTTTTCCTTCACCTTGAACCCATGACTCCTGGTCCTAGTCTCTGGAGCAGCAGAAGACAAACTTGCTCCCTCAACAACATGACATCCCTTCAGATATATATCTATATATCTATATCTATCTATATCTAGGTAGGCAGGCAGGCAGGCAGGCAGGCAGGCAGAGGCGTTCCTCCCATTGGGCAAAGTGGGCAGTTGCCCAGGGCGCCACCTTGTGGGGGGCACCAAAAATGCAGGTGGGATTTTTTTGAATTTTCAGTGTTTTTTCTGTTTTTGGCCTGCAGGGGGTGCAGTTTTTAGGCTAGCAGCACCACAACTTCAGGGATTTTTCAGCAGACTATCCTAATGATATCACCCAGATTTGGTGAGGTTTGGTTTAGGGAGTCAAAAGTTATGGACTCCCATAGGGAGTGTCCCCATCCCCCATTGTTTCCAATGGGAGCTAATAGGAGATGGGGGCTACATCTTTGAGGGTCCATAACTTTGGACCCCCTGAACCAAACTTCACCGAACCTGGGTGGTATCATCAGTAGGGGCTCATGAAGATACTCTGAAATTTGGGTGCTGCTATCTTAATAATTGCACCCCTGACAGCAGGCACGCCCTAAATTTCCCCAGCTTCTCCTTTTAAATCCACCCCCTTCCTGCCAATGCTTGTTTTCTTTCTTTCTTTCGTTCTTTCAATGCCTAATAAAGGTTGTTGGTGGGCGGGGGGGGGGGGGCGCATCAAACTCAGGTTTTGCCCAGGGCTCCAGTTTGCCTAGGTACGCCACTGTAGGTAGGTAGGTAGGTAGGTAGAGATATATATAATATAATATTAATATATTTATTTATTTTTATTTATTTATTGTTTAGATTTGCATACCGCCCCATCCCCAAGGGGCTCTGGGCGGTGCACAACAAAATCAACACATATACAATTTATAATAAGAGATCACAACAAGTGACCACATAAACAATTATTACATTTACTAAAACAGCGGTCAATACAATTGAAACAGGGCTCTCCTGTCACCTCTTCACCTTCTCTTCACCAAACTAAACATTTTGGGTCTTAGGAAGGCAAATTTGGGATTATGAGGAAAGGGACTGAAAATGCAGAGCACCCTTTCATACCATGCCCGGAGACCTCTTTATGGAGTCAGACAGGCCCCCGAGTCTGCGCGTCCCAGGGTGTGAGGTGTTTAAAAGTCGCCCTCACCTCAAAAAGCTCCTTCAAGCAGGGAGCAGGAGTGGCGTAGTGGTTAAGAGCAGGTGCACGCTAATCTGGAGGAACCGGGTTTGATTCTCCGCTCTGTCACTTGAGCTGTGGAGGCTTATCTGGGGAACCAGATTAGCTTGTGCGCTCCGACACGCGCCAGCTGGGTGACCTTGGGCTAGTCGCAGTTCTTCAGAGCTCTCTCAGCCCCGCCCACCTCACAGGGTGTTTGTTGTGGGGGGGAAGGGCAAGGAGATTGTAAGCCCCTTTGAGTCTCCTGTCTCCAGGAGAGAAAGGGGGGAGGGTATTAATCCAAACTTCTCTTCAAGTATGCCTGAAAACAGTTTGCAACCGTGTTTAGGACAAGGATGACTGGGGCCCAAGAGGCCAAACCCTACAAGGAAAGGCTGAGGGACTTAGGGATGTTCAGTCTGGAGAGGAGAAGGTTGAGGAGGAGATATTATTGCTCCCTTGAAATATTTGAAGGGCTGTCCCTTAGAGGAGGGCGTAAAGAGCTGGCAGCAAAGGACAGGACTCGCAGTAACAGGTTTAAATGATGGGCGGAATGATTCCGGCTGGATGTTGGGGAAAAATGTTTACAGTTAAGAGTTGTGCAACAGCTAAATCAGCTGCCTGGGGCGGTGGTGAACTTCCCCTCTCTGGCAGTCTACAAGCGACGGCTGGACATAAGAATATAAGAACATAAGAAAGAGCCAGCTGGATCAGACCAGAGTCCATCTAGTCCAGCACTCTGCTACTCGCAGTGGCCCACCAGGTGCCTTTGGGAGCTCACGTGCAGGAGGTGAAAGCAATGGCCTGCTGCTGCTGCTGCTGCTGCTGCTCCTGGTCTGCTAAGGCATTTGCAATCTCAGATCCAGGAGGATCAAGATGGGTAGCCATAGATCGACTTCTCCTCCATCAATCTGACCAAGCCCCTTTTAAAGCTATCCAGGTGAGTGGCCATCACCCCCTCCTGTGGCAGCATATTCCAAACACCAATCACACGTTGCGTGAAGAAGTGTTTCCTTTTATTAGTCCTAATTCTTCCCCCCAGCATTTTCAATGAATGCCCCCTGGTTCTAGTATTGTGAGAGAGAGAGAGAAATTTCTCTCTGTCAACATTTTCTATCCCATGCATAATTTTATAGACTTCAATCATAAGAAAGAGCCTGCGGGATCAGACCAGAGTCCATCTAGTCCAGCTCTCTGCTACTTGCAGTGGCCCACCAGGTGCCTTTGGGAGCTCACGTGCAGCATGTGAAAGCAATGGCCTTCTGTTGCTGCTGCTCCTGAGCACCTGGACTGTTAAGGCCTTTGCCATCTGAGATCAAGGAGGATCAAGATTGGTAGCCAGAGATCGACTTCTCCTCCATCAATCTGTCCAAGCCCCTTTTAAAGCTATCCAGGTGAGTGGCCATCACCCCCTCCTGTGGCGGCATCTTCCAAACACCGATCACGCGTTGCGTGAAGAAGTGTTTCCTTTGATTAGTCCTAATTCTTCCCCCCAGCATTTTCAATGAATGCCCCCTGGTTCTAGTATTGGGAGAAAGAGAGAGAGAAAATATCTCTCTGTCTACATTTTCTACCCCATGCATCATTTTATAGGACAAACACTTGTCTGGGACGCTCTAGACTAGATGGCCCGTCAGGCCCCGCCCACCAAATTGGGCAGACCAACTGGAAACCGGCTTCAGCATCTACGGCATAAAAGAGCCAGGGGACGTAAATCTGGAAAGGAAGCGAGGAGCCGCCGAAAGCCGGCGTTCTTCATCTAGAAAGTCTCTGCTTCGCTGCCGCCTTGAGCAGAGCATGATCAAAAGGAGACACCATCTGTAGCACGGAGCTGACTGAAGGCCGCTAATGGGGCGCCGGAGTGGCCTCTTTGTGCAGAAAGGGGCAGAGGATTGTGGGTAAAGGCAATCCAGCCCGATTTGGACCAGCCGGACCAGCAGGAGGCGGAGGGAGCAACTGGTTTGGAGCATCTCTCTCTCTTGGCTTCTAGAGGTGATTTCGGAGGCCGGCTGTGGATGAAAAAACCGGCCCGCTGCGTACGAGAACCACCGGCTTCCTGAAGGGCCGTGGGTTTGTTCTTCAGACGTAGCGCATGAAATCGTCCCCCTTTCTGAGCCTTCGTCACAGGACTTGCTGCAGAGTTTGGCTTCCTGGGACACTCACGGGGTTCCCAACCTCCAGGCGGCACCTGGATATCTCCTGCTATTAAAATTGACCTCCAGGTGCTTTGGAGAGTACTCTGATGAGGTCCCTCCCCCTCCCCAAACCCCACCCACTTCAAGTTTCATCCCCCCCAAATCCCCAGGTATTTCTCAATCCAGAGATGACAACCCTACACATTCATCTTTCATTTCCAGAAGGCAGTCAAGGCCCAGTGTACTGTAGTGGTTGAGAGCAGGTGCACTCTAATCTAGAGAACTGGGTTTGATTCCCCGCCCTGCCACTTGAGCTGTGGAGGCTTATCTGGGGAACCAGATTAGCTTGTGCACTCAACGCATGCCAACAGGGTGATCCTGGGCTAGTCACAGTTCTTAGGAGCTCTCTCAGCCCCACCCACCTCATAGGTTTGTTGTGGGGGGGAGGGAAAGTAGCTTGTAAACCCCTTTGAGTTCCCTTTCCTTAGGAGCAGCAGTGGCGTAGGATGTTAAGAGCTTGTGTATGTAATCTGGAGGAACCGGGTTTGATTCCCAGCTCTGCCGCCTGAGCTGTGGAGGTTTATCTGGGGAATTCAGATTAGCCTGTACACTCCCACACACGCCAGCTGGGTGACCTTGGGGTAGTCACAGCTTCTCGGAGCTCTCTCAGCCCCACCTACCTCACAGGGTGTTTGTTGTGAGGGGGGAAGGGCAAGGAGATTGTAAGCCCCCTTCTTCTTCTTCTTCTTCTTCTTCTTCTTCTTCTTCTTCTTCTTCTTCTTCTTCTTCTTCTTCTTCTTCTTCTTCTTCTTCTTCTTCTTCTTCTTCTTCTTCTTCTACAGGAGAGAAAGGGGGATATGAATCCAAACTCTTCCTCCTCCTCGTCTTCTTGAGGGAAAGAGAGAAAAAAGCTACAGAAGGCCCAAAAATTAAATAAATCAGGTCCTGGATGTACAAGCATGCCTGGAAACCAAGGAGGTAACATGTACGTAGACTTGACAAAGACTATCCATACCTTTGCTGTTCTTTTATATGGCCAGTTTCAGGGTCAGGCAGAAAACCAGCATGGTGCAATTTTACCCTACATTTCAGTGCTTCGCTGTTTGAACATCGGCCTGCCGCCCGACTGTGAGAAATTTTTAGATCCTTCCAGGAGAAAATGAGGTGGCTCTCAAATCACTATAGGAAAAACAGGGAGGGCACTGGGCATGTGCAAAGTGCGATTTTTGGATCACTAAGTAATTGCCTCCTAAAGGCTGAAATCCCGTTGACAAAGAATGTGCGGTGCAATCTCTCCGTAGCCCCAGCACCTACCTCCAAACTGAGCCTCAGAGTTCCTAATGAATTTTCTGTTTCCCCCTCGCTGCCTTCCAGCTGAGTCACGAGCTCGTAAAATCCCTCATTTCTGTTTTCAAGCCAGATTTAAGACATAATAAATGCCGGCTTAGGAGATTTGTCAGAGAGTTACATACTTTGGGTACTTGTGTGGAGGGCTCATCTCCGCATCCGTGAAAAGAAACGGCTCTCCAGCTGCTCGGGTTGGACCGCGAAATCTTTATTAATTTCCATTTATGAAATTTTCAGGGGAGAATGCAAATAAGCAGAAGCTCAATCGGAAGGCCCCGCTGCAATATCTTGTGAGCCGTGTACCTCTGTGCCACTCCTGGAGGTACTGAAGAAGAAGAAGAAGAAGAAGAAGAAGAAGAAGAAGAAGAAGAAGAAGAAGAAGAAGAAGAAGAAGAAGAAGAAGAAGAAGAAGAAGAAGAAGAAGAAGAAGAAGAAGAAGAAGAAGAAGAAGAAGAAGAAGAAGAAGAAGAAGAAGAAGAAGAAGAAGAAGAAGAAGAAGAAGAAGAGCAGGAGGAGGAGGAGGAGTTTGGATTTATACCCCACCTTTCTTTCCAGTAAAAACAAGGCAAGGCAGCTTACAAGCTCCTCTCCCTTCCTCTCCCGACAACAGACACCTTGTGAGGTAGGCGGGGCTGAGAGAGTTCAGAGAGAAGAAGAAGAAGAAGAGTTTGGATTTATATCCCCCCTTTCTCTCCTGTAAGGAGACTCAAGGGGGCTTACAATCTCCTTGCCCTTCCCCCCTCACAACAAACACCCTGTGGGGTGGGTGGGGCTGAGAGAGCTCCGAGAAGCTGTGACTAGCCCAAGGTCACCCAGCTGGCGTGTGTGGGAGTGCCCAGGCTAATCTGAATTCCCCAGATAAGCCTCCACAGCTCAAGACGGCAGAGCAGGGAATCAAACCCGGTTCCTCCAGATTAGATACACGAGCTCTTAACCTCCTACGCCACTGCTGCTCCTGAACTGTGAGTAGCCTGACTTCACCCAGCAGGAATGAAGATATGAGGAAACAAATCAAATACAAATACAAATACAATACCTTTAATGGCATATAAAAAGTGGTAAAATGCAAATTATGTTAAAACCAATTAACTAAAATTTACACAAAGGTTTCGCCCTTGATCCAAGTGCCTTTGTTAAAAACCTGGCAACTGATTCAGTAGTGTTGGGATGATGGTCACTAAGCAAGTATGAAACTATTTCCTTGTCTGATCTCACTGAAAATTTCTTCAAGATGGCCTCGAGAAAAAGCAACCGATAGACTTCCAAATCTTTACAATGAAGGAGCACGTGTTCAGTTGTTTGAATTATAGGCCAGCTCTTGAGGAACAAGTCCTGTTCGCCTGTGGGATGCTATGATATTTGCAACTTGTTTGGGGAGTCGGTAGCAGATTCAGCAGAGCAAGCATAAAATATGTGCGGAGGTGTGGATTGATTAAATTACTCAGATATTTAGCCATAAAACGCGGCAATGGTGATGAAATGCCATAAAATGTAGGAGAACCAGCATAAGTTCTGCACCAGGCTCCAGCTGTGAGAAGCTGCCCTTCAATGTCAAAGAATGCGTTGTTTCAAAACTCGAAAAGCCTGTCTTTAGATCCATCAGTAGGAGTTGGTCAAAAGATGCGCCTATGTTGTTTATTTGGTTGAGAATTAGGGGGTGCCAGATGGAGTAGAAGTGGTCACTAAGCAGGAGATATGTCAGACTGCCCGGGAGGGCTCTAAAATGAAGGCGAAGCCAGTATTTAAACAAAGCAAACCGAACCCGGGAAAAATGCGTCTTGGCTCCGGTTTCCTAAACAAAGAGCAGTGCGTGACTGAGTTGGGAAGACCCAATAAACGACGAAAAAACAAAGATTGAACACTCTCTAATTTCTCAGCGGTTTTTGCTCCCCAGATTGGAGCTCCGTACAAAGTAATTGTGGCAGTAGTTTTAACTGAAAAACTTCCATTGTGGCAGGAAAAAAGTGACCGCCTCTGGTGTAGAAAAAATCTGGATATTGCCAACACTTTGGTTTTACTTGTAGTGAGAGTCACAGGTGGATATGAGAGGTTAGGAGTTAAGGAATGGTGGAAGGTAGTTCCTAAATATCTGTATGAATGGACCTATTCAATCAATGTACCGTTTATTTTCCATCATTGCTGAGTTTTTTTTTTTGAATTCGAGAAAAATCAGCACTTTGGAACTGTTATGATGTCGACGGAGCACTGTTTGTGCGAGAATGCGTCATAAAAGGCTTGAAGTAGTCTTTGCAGGCCCACCTTGGACCGAGACAGTAACACAGTGTCGTCTGCATAGAGCAGTGCACATGTGGGTCTTTGTCCCAAAATGGGTGCGTGACTTGAGGAAACAAATCTTGCTCACCAGATCAGAGTTTGCCACGCATGAGGAGTAGTGGGGAGTTAACTCGGATCTCCAGGCTAGAGTCCACTGCTCTTAACCACTGCACCGCCCTGACTACATTCCACGTTTAAAACCAGTGCCGTGTGTTTTTGACCATTGTTGTAGCAATGTTTTTCCCCCAAATAGTGGAGTTTTAAGAATGCTTAATACCCCAGATGGTCCAGCCTTGCCCCAGCTTCAGAGCTAACCAGTGGTGGGATCCAAAAATTTTAGTAACAGGTTCCCATGGTGGTGGGATTCAAACTGTGGCGTAGCGCCAATGGGGCTGGGCGGGGCACGATGGGGGCGTGGCTGGGCATTCTGGGGTGGGGCATTCCTAGGCGGTGCTGTGGCAAGGACGCAGCCGCTGCGCCGGTCCTTGGGCAGGAAACGAATGCACGCAGGTGCAGCTGCCACGCACGCCGGTGCACCTCCTGCTAGACTGCTTCAAGTTCTGCACACTACTGCTGAGAGGAGGGGCATACCTAAGGCAAAAATCACGTGGCAAAATCACCAATTAGTAACCCCCTCTCGGCACACACAAATAATTAGTAACCTACTCTCGGGAACCTGTGAGAACCTGCTGGATCCCACCTCTGGAGCTAACCCAGCGTCACTCATGGTCAATACTCGGAAGACCACCCAAGGTTGCTATGCAGAGGCAGTCAATGGCAAACCACCTCTGACCATCTCTTGCTGGGATCCCCTTTGAGGGGGTCACCAGAAGTTGATTGGGACTTGCCGGTCCGCAATTAGAATTGTGGCCATGAATGGTGTCGTGGTTAAGAGCAGGTGCACTCTAATCTGGAGAACCGGGTTTGATTCCCCGCTCTGCCACTTGAGCTGTGAAGGCTTATCTGGTGAACCAGATTAGCTTATGTGCTCCAGCACATGCCAGCTGGGTGACCTTGGGCCAGTCACAGTTTTTCGGAGCTCTCTCAGCCCCACCTACCTCACAGGGTGTTTGTTATGGGGCGGGGAAGGGAAAGGAGCTTGTAAGCCCCTTTGAGTCTCCTTACAGGAGAGAAAGGGGGGATTTAAATCCAAACTCTTCTTCTTCTTCGTGGGTTTTTAATTATTTCACATTTTTGCCATTCAAAGCACTTTTTCATCCTTCCCCGATGACCGATGGGGCCCACATCAGCTCAGACTCCTCCTTCTGGCCCCAGAAAGCTCCGCCTACCCATTCCAGCCCCTCCCACCTGCCCTATTCCAGCATCCTTCATTTGAATTAAGTGCGGAGCGGGGCACACAGCGCAACCCAATAGAAATTACTCTGAAGGCGGCTCGCAGCCCTTGCCGTCTGCTTCCAAAAGAAGTCTTGTGAGACGTATAACGCACGTCGGAAACGGCAAATGTTACAAAAGTACCGCAACAGGCCCCTGATGACACAGATAAAAAAACCCCGTGCGGCACAAAACATCCACTAAGCTAACCGGAATCCAGCTGTTCACCAGTTTCAAGCAAGCATCAAGGCGAGGGGGACCGAAATCCCGTATGTCTGTGCTTCCAAAATGTATAAAAACTTGTTGGAACAGCAATTATTTGAAACCGTCAGGGGCTGCCGTCTGCTCCAAAAACGCCGGCGGCTGCAAAATGTCCTTCTAGCGTCTTGCCTGACATAAATGCTCCGCCCACGTTTCTCTCTTTACAATAATGGTTATCTTCTGCACACGAGGGAGCGGCAGTGGCGGAGTGGTTAAGAGCGGTTGCAATCCAATCTGGTGAATCGGGTTTGATTCCCCGCTCTGCCACTTGAGCCGTGGAGGCTTATCTGGTGAACTGGATTAGCTTGGGCACTCCAACACACGCCAGCTGGGTGACCTTGGGCTAGTCACAGCTTTTCGGAGGTCTCTCAGCCCCACTCACCTCACAGGGTGTTTGTTGTGGGGGGGAGTTGGGGAAGAAAAAGGAGGTTGTAAGCCCCTTTGAGTCTCCTTACAAGAGCTAAAGAGGGGGTATAAATTCAACCCCCTCCTCCTCCTCCTCCTGCTCCTCCTGCTCTTCTTCTTCTTCTTCTTCTTCTTCTTCTTCTTCTTCTTCTTCTTCTGGTGTCGTGCTTAAGAGCAGGTGCACTCTAATCTGGAGAACCAAGTTTGATTCCCCTCTCTGCCACTTGAGCTGTGGAGGCTTATCTGGGGAACCAGATTAGCTTGTGTGCTCCAGCACATGCCAGTAGGGTGACCTTGGGCTAGTCACAGCTCTTCAGAGCTCTCTCAGCCCCACCCACCTCACAGGGTGTTTGTTGTGGGGGGGAGTTGGGGAAAGGAAAGGAGGTAAGCCCCTTTGAGTCTCCTTACAAGAGATAAAGAGGGGGTATACATTCAACCCCCTTCTCCTCCTCCTCCTCCTCCTCCTCCTCCTCCTCCTTCTTAACTCCTTAGCTTTTTCTTGTAGGGCATTCTTGCAAGCTCAGAATCGGGAACCCCCAAGAAGGGCGAAGGACGCCCAGCCCTACCTGTGTGGATATCTATTTCAAATTGACCCCTGGGGCAAATATGATGGGAGGCAGGGCAAGCACCCATGTTGGGTGGCAGAGTAAAAGACAAGCCCAGAGAAGCAAGGGCTTCACGTCAAGCCAAGGTGTAGACTGCCATCTTCTGGCTGCAAGAGGTATGTACATCTCTGGGCTCCAAGAAAGGACCAGGCGACCGCGAGCAAATCAAGCCGCTTGTTCCAATGGTGAGAAGTTCCGGGGCTGCGGTTGCCAATCTCCAGGTAGCACATGGAGAACTCCCAGAATGACAAGTGATCTTCAGGTTTCCGGGGTGGATTCTATACGGTTGCCAGCCCTGGGTTGGGCAATTCCTGGCGATTTGGGGGGGGGGGGGGTGTGGGTCCTGGGGGGGAGGGGGGGGGAGGTTTGGGTTGGAAACCGGGGTTCTCAGTGAAGTATAATGCCATTTATAAAGCGGCCATTTTCTCAGGGGAGGATCTGATCTCTGTAACCAGAGACCAGCTTTAATTCTGGGAGATCTCCTCCCACTGCCTGGAGACGGGCAACCCTGTGGTATTATAGCCCATAGGGGCCCCTCCCCAAACTTTGCCTTCTCCAGCCCCTGCCCCAAATCCCCTAGAATCCTAAAGCTGGAAGAGACCCCAAGGGCCATCAAGTCCAATCCACCTGCCATGCAGGAACAATCAATGCACTCCTCACAGATGACCATCCAGCCTCTCTTTAACCCCCCCCCCCCCCAAAGAAGGAGACTCCAACTTTCTGAGGGAGTGCATTCCACTGTCGAACAGCCCTGACAGTCAGGAAGTTTTTCCTGATGTTTAGGCGGAATCTCTTTTCCTTCACTTATAACCCATTCCTCCTGGTCCTAGTCCCGCGATGGCGAACCTTTTCGAGACCGAGTGCCCAAATTGCAACCCAAAACCCATTTATTTATCGCAAAGTGGCAACATGGCAATTTAACCTGAATACTGAGGTAAGGTTTTCGTTTAGAAAAACCGGTTGGCTCCGAACTTGGTGGTAGTCAGTGGCTTTGCTTTGAAGCAACCGTGCAACTCTTCCAGTGGGTGAATCACGACCCAGGAGGGTTTTCTCAGAAGCAAGCCCCATTGCCAGCAACCGAGCTTACTCCCAGTTAAAGGATCGTGCTTTAGTTCTTTGCATGAAAATCAGTGGGGTTTAACAGCGCTTAACAGGGTTACCTACACTGCTTCCCCAAAACTAGGTCTTAGGTTTAATGCTAATTTAGCTCAGTGGCCCAGGCCAGCCTAGAGGTGTGTGTGTGGGAGGGGGGGGGGCGACTCTGTTTGTGTGTGCCCACAGAGAGAGCTCTGAGTGCCACCTCTGGCACCCATGCCATAGGTTCGCCACCACTGTCCTAGTCTCTGGAGCAGCAGAAGACAAGCTTGCTCCCGCACCAACATGGCATCCCTTCAAATATCTAAACAGGGCTGTCATGTCACCTCTTGGCCTTCTCTTCCCCAAACTAAACATCTGCAGCTCCCTGCATCTCTCCTCGTAGGGGACGGATTCCAGACCTTTGACCCTGTAATTTCCCATTTCTGCAGCTGGCAGCGGTATCTGGGAGCGAATGCCAATTTCATCCCCTTGGAAGGGAGGTGCCCTGGAGGCTTTTGTGTGTCTTTGTAGCACTGGTTTTAATAGGCTGTTTATAGAGGGCATTTCTGTGCCATCTCTTCAGAGAGCGGCTGCACATTTTCTTCTTCTTCTTCTTCTTCTTCTTCTTCTTCTTCTTCTTCTTCTTAACTCCTTAGCTTTTTCTTGTAGGGCATTCTTGCAAGCTCAGAATCGGGAACCCCCAAGAAGGGCGAAGGACGCCCAGCCCTACCTGTGTGGATATCTATTTCAAATTGACCCCTGGTGCAAATATTATGGGATGCAGGGCACCCATGTTGGGTGGCAGGGAAAAAGACAAGCCCAGAGAAGCAAGGGCTTCACGTCAACCAAGGTGTAGACTGCCATCTTCGGGCTGCAAGTGGTATGTACAGCTCTGGGCTCCGAGAAAGGACCAGGCAGCCGCGAGCAAATCAAGCCGTTTGTTCCAATGGTGAGAAGTTCCGGGGGTGCGGTTGCCAACCTCCAGGTAGCACATGGAGAACTCCCAGAATGACAAGTGATCTTCAGGTTTCCCCGGGTGGATTCTATAGGGTTGCCAGCCCTGGGTTGGGCAATTCCTGGCGATTTTTGGGGGCGGGGGGTGGATCCTGGGGGGGGGGGGAGGTTTGGGAAACGGGGGATCTCATAGATTCCATTTTACAAAGCAGCCATTTTCTCCAGAGACCAGCTTTAATTCTGGGAGATCTCCTCCCACGCCCTGGAGACGGGCAACCCTGTGGTATTATAGCCCATAGGGGCCCCTCCCCAAACTTTGCCTTCTCCAGCCTCTGCCCCAAATCCCCTAGAATCCTAAAGCTGGAAGAGACCACCAGGGCCATCAAGTCCAACCCCCTGCAATGCAGGAACAATCAACGCACCCCTGACAGATGGCTATTCAGCCTCTCTTTAAAAAACCCCAAAGAAGGAGACTCCAACTTTCTGAGAAAAAGCTTCCCGTTACATCTCTGCCTGAGTCCCTGTTCTGGTTTCACTTTCTTCCAGTTATCTTCCACTGGGATGATAATTCCGTTGCATCTCTGCGTAATCACACAATTAACTCACTCCGACACACACTCGTGACTTGAAATGACGCAGTCTGCAGACCTGGGATTTGTTGACTGTACAAGAAGTTCCCAAATAACCATTTCTGTACCTAATGGGAACGAAAGGGACACACAAAAGGCCAGACCGTGACATCACTTACAGGAATTCACCCTGCAAATGAAGAGAAGCAGAGACCCGAGTTCGGGTTATTAGCCCTCTGTTGCTTTTTATGTGCCTTTTATAGTTTTGTGATTGGGGGTTTTTTTTAAAGAAAAATTACATTCTAAACTGCATTGGATTGTGGGAGGAGAGAAAGATATAAAACTTTTGGTCCAATAAAACTAATGAGAGCCCACCAATCTGATATTTTCAACCCAGCCTCTGCAGTGCCTTGCCTCCCCGACCTACTTTCCTCTCCCTGACCAGTTTCTCATCCGGCCAGCTTGTGCCTCCCATGCTATTCTAAACACCAGGATGCCTAGAGGATATTAAAGATTTTTGTGTAATGAAACCGAGTAGCGGCGAGGGTATTCAGAAGTCATGGCTTTGACTGGCGTCTGTCTCGACTGCTGGGTAATCAGTCTAATTTTCCATAAATCAGGATAGCCGAAGCGGTGAGACGGGTCCCTTTATCACCTTATTCCGAACGCAAGGGAATGTTTATGGCTTACTATAATACGCAGGCTTATAAAACCCCTCATAGATCATCATTTTGTTTAGATATGCAGTTCCGAGCAGGATAGGGAAAAAAGATGCCAGCTCTCTTTGTCAGCTTTCTCGGGGACAGCGAGCAAATTAATAACGGGCAAGTTTTTCAGACTGGCCCTGTGATTGTTATTGTAGACAAGGTGAAGAATCTTCCGCATCAGGTGGAATGGCTATGAGCACAGATTGTCTGCATTAATAGGGCATCTGTAATAAGAACTAGACCCCCTTTCTGCTCATCAGTGCCACATTTTCAATATTAAAGGTAGCTTGAATACAGGCGGAATAATTTTGCCTCCTGTCAAAAGAGTGAAAGCAATACCTGATGAAGCAGGACGGTTTGGGGAACTGTAGCCAAAATCAGATTTATAAAATATGTCAGACTCAGCCCTTTTATCCAAGGAGGCTATCTCTGGCTCCCAATCTTGATCCTCCTTGATCTGAGATTGCAAAGGCCTTAGCACACCAGGTGCTCGGGAGCAGCAGCAGCAGCAGCAGCAGCAGCAGCAGAAGGCCATTGCTTTCATATAAGAACATAAGAACTAGCCTGCTGGATCAGACCAGAGTCCATCTAGTCCAGCACTCTGCTACTCGCAGTGGCCCACCAGGTGCCTTTGGGAGCTCACCTGCAGGATGTGAAAGCAATGGCCCTAACCCTTGATCTGAGATTGCAAATGCCTTAGCAGACCAAGATTAGCAGCCATACATCGACTTCTCCATAAATCTGTCCAAGCCCCTTTTAAAGCTATCCAGGTTAGTGGCCATCACCACCTCCTGTGGCAGCATCTTCCAAACACCAATCACGCGTTGCGTGAAGAAGTGTTTCCTTTTATTAGTCCTAATTCTTCCCTCCAGCATTTTCAATATATGCCCCCTGGTTCTAATATTGCGAGAAAGAGAGAAAAATTTCTCTCTGTCAACATTTTCTACCCCATGCATAATTTTATAGACTTCAATCATATCCCCCCTCAGACGTCTCCTCTCCAAACTAAAGAGCTCCTAAATGCCGCAGCCTGTCATCATAAGGAAGGTGCTCCAATCCTTCAATGATCCTCCTCGCTGCCCCTTCTCTGCACTTCTTTCTGTATCTGTTCGACAATTTTCAGATGTACGACCAGAACTGAATACAGTACTCCAAGTGCGCATGACAATCTTTGCAGTTTTATTATCAATTCCTTTCCTAATTATCCCTAGCATAGTTTGCCTTTTTCACAGCTGCCATGCATTGAGTTGACATTCCCATGGAACTATCAACTAAGACACCCAAATCCCTTTCCTGGTCTGTGACTGATAGCACTGACCCCTGTAGTGTGTATGTGAAGTTTGGATTTTTTGCCCCATGTACATTTTGCTACACTGAACTGCATTTGCCATTTCTCAGCCCACTCACCTAATTTATGAAGGTCCGCTTGGAGCTCTTCGCAATCCTTTGCTGTTCTCACCACCCTACATAATTTGGTATCATCCACAAACTTGGCCACCAAGCTACCTACCCCTACTTCCAAGTCATTTATGAACAGGTTAAAAAGAATCGGTCCCAAAACAGATCCTTGGGGGACACCACTCCCTACATCTCTATTCTCAACCAGCTTTAATCCATAGGAGGACTTCCCCTCTTATTCCTTGATTGCTGAGTTTTCTCAATAGTCTCTGGTAAGGAACCTTGTCAAAAGCCTGTTTTATCCTGAAGTCGATTCCCCCCTTCCCTGTTTCCCAAGGAATGTGAGAAAGAGTCAGTTTGGAGCCGAGGCGCCCCAAAGTTGGCGATAGATAAAGGAAAAGTCACCTGGCATCCTACCCCCATGGGGCAACGGAAAGAACCCTGTTTCCCATTAGACTAAAGTGTCAGGGGACAGCTTAGTTATCTACACAGCATGTGAAGCCATAAAGCAAAGATTGAGGAAAGAATGTCCCAGGATAGCAGCAATAACATATAGCAGGCTGGTTACATATATCTTGCAGCAAGGTAGTTACATATATCTTGTAGGAGTTACATTGGGTTAAGAATACATCTCCATCACCAGATACAACCCTCCTGACAGTCTATCACAAATTCATCTTTATCTAGGTTCATGCAATATGAACACTCTTTAACTTATGCCTACTGTAGAGAGAGGGGATACAGGTAAGTCTTTCTCCCTCTTCCAAATCATTAGAACTTGGAAACACCCAAGGAACCTGATGGGTTAATAGACTGAGATCAGGGGAAAACAACAACAACGGAAGACGAAGCCCACATTCATAATCATACAACACATAATTCACTTATGGAACCTGCTGCCACTAGGTTTGAAATGCAATTGGACAAATCAGATCAAGTCACCCTTAGATATTAGCCATGATGGATTGTTGGTATTGCAATGAATTAGTCAAGTAAATAACAGGGCAGCGACGCGAGTGCATTGTTTTGTAGAGCTTTGCCAGATAACAACATTTACACTAAATATAGGAGCCGCAAACTCAGTACTATGCAAGTGCTCAGTCTGAGGAACTGTGAAGATTTCTGTAGCTGTGGGTCTATCTGGCTAAAACCACCAGACCACGGCTACGCTGCCCAGAAAACCCACAACAGCCGGTGGATTCCAGCAGTGAAAGCCTCCAACAACAGAATTACAAAGATGCTGTCCCCCTGCCAGAGGTGGAGCAAGGGGAAACTGCCAGAGGTGGGATCCAGCAGGTTCTCACCAGTTCCCGAGAGTGGGTTACTAATTATTTGTGTGTGCCGAGAGGGGGTTACTAATTGGGTCCGCTTTTCCGTCTCCACGCCCTCGCCTCCCCCTCTCTTCTTTCTCGTAGCCCGGAGCTTGCCAGCTAGTAAGAGGAGGGACCCTTTAACTACTGTTGGGTTCAGGGGACTCTTTACTTGCTTGGTAGGCTATTTATTTTGGCACACAAGTTCCCTTTTGTTTACGGAAAGCATCCTTCTTTGGATTTCTAGAAACAAAATTCAGGATTTGAAAGTATAAAGTATTTGACAGGCAGTCAAGTAGAGGAGATGTACCTGTCTCTGTTGGCAGTAGACGATAGGACTTGCTAGAATGAGTTTAAATGATGGACAGAAAGATACCAGCTGGAAATTAGGAACTTTTTTTTTACAGTAAGAGTTTTTTACAGTAACAGAAAAATTATTAATGCTCCGCCCCGGAATGCCCGGCCACGCCCCCATCATGCCCCGCCCAGCCCCATTGGCGCTACGCCACTGTTTGAATCCCACCACCATGGGAACCTGTTACTAAAATTTTTGGATCCCACTGGAAACTGCGCCCGGGGCATGCGCATGCCCTGCGCCCCTGCCGCAATCTCGTCCGCCCCCCACGCTGCCCCCTCGATAGCCTAGCCATGTCTCTGCTGATGCTCCACCCAGGGTGTGATGGCCACTCGCCCCGTGGCGCTACTCCACTGCCCCCTGCTTTTGGATCTCAGCATCTGCTACTTAAATGTATATTTGTTGATACTGAACTGATTTATTAGAGTAAATAATAGGGAGAAATGTGAGTGTGTTGTTTTGTAGAATTTCACGAGATAACAAAATTATACTACATAAAAAAGGAGGAGGAGGAGGAGGAATTTGGATTTATAATAAAATAGAATGAAATGTTCCACAGAAAGAAGGAGGAGGAGGAGGAGGAGGAGAAGGAGGAGGAGGAGGAGAAGGAGAAGAAGGAGGAGGAGGAGGAGGAGGAGGAGGAGGAGGAGGAGGGGGGATAGGATTTATATCCCCGCTTTCTCTCCTGTAAGGAGACTCAAAGGGGCTTACAATCTCCTTTCCCTTTCCCCTCACAACAAACACCCTGTGAGGTGGGTGGGGCTGGGAGACCTCCAAAAAGCTGTGACTAGCCCAAGGTCACCCAGCTGACATGTGTTGGAGCACACAAGCTAATCTGGTTCACCAGATAAGTCTCCACAGCTCAAGTGGCAGAGTGGGGAATCAAATCTAGTTCTGTAGATTAGAGTGCACCTGCTCTTAACCACTACACCTATCAATCAATCAATCAATCAGTCAATCAGTCAATCAATCAATCTGTAAGGTCTATCTGTGCCTGTGTGCCTCCCTCTCCTCTTTAGCTGAAAGAAGGGAGAGATTTTTTAATGTGATTCTAGGCATGTGACTTCAGTACTCTGTCTATATACAACAAGTTACCTCTTGTTTGACTGAATGAAGCAGGCTTTTGGATGAATGGAACTTCCATGACCAGACGCAGCGTACCTCTGAATATCAAATGCGGGGTGGGTGGGTTGCGGAATGACAGCAGGTGGCTTCAGCCCTGTGCCACTGTGATAGCCTTTCGGGACTCTCTGGTGGGCTTTTTAGAACAAGCCAGCTGGATCAGACCAGAGTCCATCTAGTCCAGCTCTCTGCTACTCGCGGTGGCACACCAGGTGCCTTTGGGAGCTCACATGCAGGATGTGAAAGCAATGGCCTTCTGCTGCTGTTGCTCCCGAGCACCTGGTCTGCTAAGGCATTTGCAACCTCAGATCAAGGAGGATCAAGATTGGTAGCCACAGATCGACTTCTCCTCCATAAATCTGTCCAAGCCCCTTTACTTACTGTGAGGATTGGGATGCTGATCCACCATATATTTGCATCGCCCTGGGAACAACAGTGCCACATGTAGTAAAAACAGGAGAACTCAACACCTTTCCCATCACGATGCTCATAGCTAAAGGGGCTCACAGAATCAAAGCCAGAAGAGACCCTGAGGGCCATCAAGGCCAATCCACCTGCCATGCAGGAACACTCAATCAAAGCACTCCCGACATATGATCATCCAGCCTCTGCTGAAAAACTCCAAAGGAGGAGACTCCACCACACTCCGGGGCAGTGAATTCCACCGTCAAATAGCCCTTTACTGTCAGGAAGTTCTTTCTAACGTTCAGGTGAAATGTCTTTTCCTGTACTTTGAACCCATTACTCCTGGTCCTGGTCTCTGAAGCAGCAGAAAATAAGCTTGCTCCTTCTTCAACATGACATCCCTTCAAATATTCAAACATGGCTGTAATGTCACCCCTTAACCTTGTCTTCTCCAGACGAAACGTACACAGTTCCCTAAGTCTCTCCTCGAAGGGCATGGAATCCAGACCTTTAACCAGTTTGGTCACTCGCTTCTGGGTCCATTCCAGCTTGTCAATATCCTTCTTGAATTGTGGCGCCCAGAACTGGTTCCAGATGTGGTCTAACCAATGCAGAACAGAGTGGCACTATTACTTTGCTGGATCTTGACACTATATTCCGATTGGTGCAGTCCAGAATCGCATTGGCTCTCTTGGCTGTTGCATCACACTGTTGTCTCATGTTCAGCTTGTGGTCTACTAAGACTCCCAGATCCCTTTCACGTGTAGTGTTGTCAAGCCGGGTGTCTCCCATCCTATATCTGTGCATTTTCATTTTTTCTGCCTAATGTAGTATCTGATATTTATTTACCTCTGTTGAAACTAATTTTGAATTCTGACCCCGTCCTCTGGGGTATTAGTACCCCTCTTAATTTGGTGTCATCTGCAAATTTGATCAGCGTGCCTTCTATTCCATTATCCAAACCACTGGTAAAAATACTGAACAGCAGTGGCCCAAGCCCAATATCCTCCTTGAACACCAGGACCAAGCCCAATATCCTCCTTGAATTGTGGTGCCCATGTTAACTCGGGGTAACATGTTAAGAAACTGGAGCCCAAAAAGCTCAAGCCGACAAGGAATAAAATTAAAGAAATAATTTTATTCAGGCCAACAACGGGCAAGCTAGCATCAAAGGGGCCACACTAAAATGGCTGCAGTCTCTTATTTGTATAGGTTACATCAGAACAGCATTAGAAAGAACACACCCCAAAGTACAACCATCATCAATCAATCATTCAAAAGGGAGGAGATCGTCCCCTTACCCAAAACATTTAAGACAGGCAAGTGCCCTCATTGGAAGATGTCAGTATTTCACCCTTTTGACGTCCTGTGAACTAAGGCCCAGCCTCACCTTATCAGTATTGTTCTCAGTTGCCCTACTTATCTAAACAAAGAGCCTAAACACTTGGCTGTGTTCTGTTTTGTATCAGAAAGAGGACAGACTTATGGCGCCAGCAAGAATTACAAGGCCTAAGAACACATAGGGCCTTTCCCCACTTACCTTAAGCCCCGCGCTACTCTCCAAAAGTAGCGTGGGGTTCCCTGGCATTCCCCACGACAGGGGCGGCGACAGCGCAGCCGCCCCAACGCTGCTGCTGTCGCGCCCCCTCAGCGCGCGGCATCCCTGGCGCTCTTTTAAACGCCGCCTTGTGATGACCGCGGGGTCGTGGGGACGCCCGGATGCGCACCAGGGATGCTGCGCGCTGAGAGCAGCGCGCGGCATAGGGGGGATTAAAGTAAGTGGGGAAAGGCCCATAATTTAATATCTCCCAAATTCCAACGGGTCAGTTAGGACAAAGGGTATTCAGCAAGGCTATTAATCTGTGGTTAATAGAAAGAAAGAAAAGTAAAGTGCAAAAGGCCTGCATGATTCTTGTTCAGCAGCTTTATGGTTGCCAACACCCCATTACAAGGAAAGGAAATAATGGGGGGAGGAAACAGTCTTACTGATAGGTTACTTATAGGGATTGGGGAAATCCTTTTTAACTGGGCCATGTGCCTACACCCAGAACCGCATGGCTCCCTTAAGAGTTGAGGAGACCCCCACCTCTGCAGAGCTTCAGGAGGCCTGGAAATTCTTGTGTGTTTGCCAGGGCTTTTCATTGCATATAAATAGGCACTTTTGGTTGTTATGACAACCCCATAGGACAGTGATGGTGAACCTTTTCAAGACCGAGTGCCCAAACTGCAACCCAAAACCCAC